>NC_080170.1:45194214-45395165 GCF_950295315.1 Erinaceus europaeus | reverse complement strand
CAGGGGAGCCGCGGGCTCAAACCGGGATCCTCACACCGGTCCTTGCGCTTTGCACCATGTGTGCTTAACAGTGTGCTACTGTCTGACCCCTTTTATTACATCTTCCATTAATTTTATTATTTTTTAAAATAAACTTTCAGAATAAAATACTTTTAAAATATTTTCATTGCTCTTTTTGTTTTTGCATTTTGTTACATGGATAAAATCTCTCTGAAGACAGCAATAATATTATATATAAAAATTGATTTTCCACTTTCTGTATTTACTTTGCTTCTTCTGGGTGGTTCTTACTGCTGGTTATTATCTCCATCTTTCCTGCAGGGGGATTCTGAGTATCTGACATTTGTTAGTCATCTGTTGTCATTAGGAATAAGGTTTGTCAATAGGGCTATATATTAGAGACATCAGGTGGCAAGAGGGTTTTTGAAAACACAGTGGATCATGTTTGGAATACAGGAAATGCAGAACAAAGGCCAGGCCCTTGAATCAAGGGTCAGTGAACTAGTTCAATAAATGTCTAGTGCTCTCCCCTCTTTCTATTAGGGTATCTTAAAAAAAAAAAGTTCTTGAACTTTAGAAATATCAAAAGGATTAGAAAAATGAATATCTTCTTGAGGTCATTTCAGAGGCTGCCCCAAAATGTAGAAATCTGGACAGAATGTGAAGTTGGAATTTCAGTTCATTGAGCACAAAAAGTACCTTTTTTGGGGGGGGGGTAGGTACAAACAACCACCTGGAAAAGATGAAGAGAAAGAGTATTTGGCTATTTTGACTTCCTACAGAATTGGCATCAGTGGAACTGTGCTCATCAAAAGAGACTGGATTCTAATATATGTGGTCATTGTGTGACTTCCAAGGGAGCAGTTTCTTGCAACATCACTCTGGCCTTGCAACTCAGAAGCTATGTGCTGCGCAGTCACATGGAATAGAGGAATACGAGATAGCCGTGTCTACAAATAAGTGGAAGCGTTTTCTCTGGGCTTTTGAAAACATTTTTTAAAAAGAGTTTTTGGGAGTCGGGCTGTAGCGCAGCGGGTTAAGCGCAGGTGGCGCAAAGCACAAGGACCGGCATAAGGATCCCGGTTCGAACCCCGGCTCCCCACCTGCAGGGGAGTCGCTTCACAGGCGGTGAAGCAGGTCTGCAGGTGTCTATCTTTCTCTCCTCCTCTCTGTCTTCCCCTCCTCTCTCCATTTCTCTCTGTCCTATCCAACAACAACAACAATAATAATAATAACTACAACAATAAAACAACAAGGGCAACAAAAGGGAATAAATAAAATAAATATAAAAAAATTTAAAAAAAAAAGACTTTTTAGTTTTTAAATGAAAGGTGCCAAGTTTGAGCTTCTTCAACACCACCCATGACCTGCCATGCAAATGCATGTGTTGCAGTTTCTCTCTCTTTTCATTCTATCATTCTCTCTCTCTTAAGTCTTCTTATTTGTTTATTATTGGGAATAGGGAGAAATTAAGAGGGGAAGAGGAAGGTTTTAGAGAAGCAAAGAGACAGAGAGACACCTGCAGCCTTCCTTCGTCATCAGTGAAGCTCTTCCTTCCAGGTAGGGACCAGAGGTTTGAACCTGGGTCCTTGAACACTGTAATGTGTGCACTTAGCCAGGTGCTGGCTCTTTCTCAGTGATCTTTCAAGTACAGATTTTTCTCTTTCATTACTCCATCCATTTATCCATCCAACTCATCTACATGCCAAGCAAGGCCCAGTTTCAAAAGTTCTGCCAGTAATTTAATTCTGATTTTACCTTTCCCCAAATACCTGTGGTATAGCTCTTGGCATCACATTCTAGCTTGTAGTGATTCATGACTGGGATTCTCTGTCTTTCTGTCTGTCTCTGTCTCTTCAACCCCACATATAATGTAAATGAAGACTGTTCCAGAAGTCAGATGACAGTTTCAGGGAACAGGAGTGAATCAGAGAATGGACGCTTTGAGTAAAGGGCATGTTGATACCTTTGCCCCAGTCAGTTGTAGGAATTCAGGTCAAAGGTCATAGAGGACATAGATCTTTCAGTTTTTCAAAAGAACCAGATATCTATAGTCTTACTTATTTTTTTTCTTTCTTTAGAGATATTTCAGCTTTACAAAAGCACTGTGTTTGACAATATATATATATATTTTTAGGTTGTAAATAGTACTCTAACAAATTGATTTTTATTTTACTGGTTATCATTTAAAGAGTGTATATTGTATGTTATCTTTATAATATCTTTTTTTTTTTCTCCAGGCTTATTTCTGGGGCTTGGTGCTGGCACTACTAATCCACTGCTCCTGGAGGCCATTTTATTATTATTTTTAACTGTATTGGATAGGACAGAGAGGAATTGAGAGGAGAAGGGGAGATATAAAGGGAGAGAATTTTAAGGATCCCGATTTGAGCCCCCGGCTTCCCACTTGCAGGGGAATCACTTCACAGGTGGTGAAGCAGGTCTGCAGGTGTCTATCTTTCTCTCCCCCTCTTTGTCTTCCCCTCCTCTCTCCATTTTTCTGTCCTATCCAACAACAATGATGACATCAATAATAATAATGACTACAACAATAAAACAACAAGGGCAGCAAAAGGGAATGAATGAATAAATAAATATTAAAAAAAAGAAAGGGAGAAAAGTAGAGAGACACCTAAAGATCTGTTTTACCTCTTGTGAAGCAACCTCCTTGCAGGTGGGGAGCTGGAGGCTCAAACCAGGATCTTTGCTCAGGTCCTTGAGCTTCCTACTATGTGCGCTTAACCCACTTCCTGGCCCCCTGTGTCTAACAGTCTTAATGAGAGATTACATCAGACAGCTTTGCAGCTTCTGTTATATTTTTAAAATTTAATTAATTAATTCTCTTTTGTGGCCTTTGCTGTTTTATCATTGTTGTGGTTATTATTGTTGTCATTGTTGTATAGGACAGAGAGAGAAATGGAGAGAGGAGGGGAAGACAGAGAGGGAGAGAGAAAGATAGACACCTGCAGACCTGCTGCACCGCCTGTGAAGGGACTCCCCTGCAGGTGGGGAGCTGGGGTCTCGAATCGGGATCCTTACACTGGTCCTTGCGCTTTGCGCCATGTGTGCTTAACCTGCTGTGCTACTGCCTGACTCCCTTATTATTGTTATTATTATTATTTTATTTTATTTTATTTATTTATTTTTTAACAACTTAGGAACTGCTACCCACAAAATACATGAAATGGTGTTATGTAGAACTTATATGACAAATACTGGAATCTGCTGCAGTCTGTATAGATAGTCTTAATCTTTTTTTTTATTTTTTATTTTAAATCATTTTAAAATTTTTTAATATTTATTTTCCCTTTTGTTGCCCTTGTCATTATTGTTGTTGTAGTTATTATTGTTGTTGTTATTGATGTCATTGTTGTTGGATAGGACAGAGAGAAATGGAGAGAGGAGGGGAAGTCAGAGAGGAGGAGAGAAAGACAGACACCTGCAGACCTGTGATGTGACCCGGATGCAGGTGGGGAGCCAGGGGCTCAAACCAGGATCCTTCTGCTGGTCCTTGCTTTGTGCCTCCTGTGCTTAACCCGCTGTGCTACTGCCCTGACTCCCCAGCTTCTGTTATGTTTTTTTTTTCATTTTATTTTTTTTATTTTTATTTTTTTTTATTATTTTTTTTTATTTAAGAAAGGATTAATTAACAAAACCATAGGGTAGGAGGGGTACAACTCCACACAATTCCCACCGCCCAATCTCCATATCCCACCCCCTCCCCGATAGCTTTCCCATTCTCTAGCCCTCTGGGAGCATGGACCCAGGGTCATTGTGGGTTGCAGAAGGTAGAAGGTCTGGCTTCTGTAATTGCTTCCCCGCTGAACATGGGCGTTGACTGGTTGGTCCATACTCCCAGTCTGCCTCTCTCTTTCCCTAGTAGGGTGGGTCTCTGGGGAAGCTGAGCTCCAGGACATGTTGGTGGGGTCCTCAATCCAGGGAAGTCTGGCCGGCATCCTGATGACACCTGGAACCTGGTGACTGAAAAGAGAGTTAACATACAAAGCCAAACAAATTGTTGAGCAATCATGGACCCAAAGCTTGGAAAAGTGGAGAGGAAGTATTAGGGAGGTACTCACTGCAAACTCTAGTGTACTTCTGCTTTCTTACTTTGGTGCCATACTCCAAACTCAGTCAATTTCTGCTTTGTGTTTCTACTTCTTTTTTTTTTTTTTTTTTACATGCATAACATTCCCCAGATTCCCATTTAACAATACAACCCCCACTATTTCATTCATCATTTTTCATGGACCTCTATTCTCCGCACCCACCCACCCACCCCAGAGTCTTTTACTTTGGTGTAATACTCCAATTCCATTTCAGGTTCGACTTGTGTTTTCTTTTCTGATCTTGTTTTTCAACTTCGGCCTGAGAGTGAGATCATCCCGTATTCATCCTTCTGTTTCTGACTTATTTCACTCAACGTGATTTTTTCAAGGTCTATCCAAGATCGGTTGAAAACGGTGAAGTCACCATTTTTTACAGCTGAGTAGTATTCCATTGTGTATATATACCACAACTTGCTCAGCCACTCATCTGTTGTTGGACATCTGGGTTGCTTCCAGGTTTTGGCTATTACAAATTGTGCTGCCAAGAACATATGTGTACACAGATATTTTTGGATGGATGTGTTGGATTCCTTAGGATATATCCCCAGGAGGGGAATTGCAGGGTCATAGGGTAGGTCCATTTCTAGCCTTCTGAGAGTTCTCCAGACTGTTCTCCACAGAGGTTGGACCAATTGACATTCCCACCAGCAGTGCAGGAGGGTTCCTTTGACCCCACACCCTCTCCAGCATTTGCTGCTGTTACCTTTTCTGATGTGTAACATTCTCACAGGAGTGAAGTGATATCTCATTGTTGTCTTGATTTGCATTTCTCTGACAATCAGAGACTTGGAGCATTTTTTCATGTGTTTCTCGGCCTTTTGGATCTCTTCTGTGGTGAATATTCTGTCCATGTCCTCCCCCCATTTTTGGATGGGGTTATTTGTTGTCTTGTTGTTGATTCTGGCAAGCTCTTTATATATGTTGGTTATTAAACTCTTATCTGATGTATGGCATGTAAAGATCTTCTCCCATTCTGTGAGGGGTCTCTTGATTTGGGTAGTGGTTTCTTTTGCTGTGAAGAAGCTTTTTAATTTGATGTAGTCCCATAGGTTTATACTTGCCTTAGTCTTCCTTGTAATTGGATTCGTTTCATTGAAAATGTCTTTAAAATTTATGCGGAAAAAAGTTCTTCCAATATTTTCCTCTAAGTATCTGAGCTTCTGTTATGTTTTATCTTTCCATGAAGTGATGCCCTTCTTGAGTTTTAAGTCTCTGATTACCCCCAAGCAGCTCATACATGAACCAGCACATATAGTTGGTGCCTGAGAAATGTTTCTTCAACTATCCAGAGCACCACAGCCAAGTCAAACAAGAGACGTTACAGACTCTCTATAGCCTGTGGGTGGCACAAAGAGACATCCCCCTAAAACTTATTTATATATTTAAGACACAGCTTGCAATCTGGGAGGTGCTGCAGTAGCTGAAGCAATAGACTTAAAAGCATGGGGTCCTGAGTTCAATCCTCAACATGTTCCAGAGTCATGCATTGATTCTCATGTTAATAAATCAGTCTTAAAAAATATTTACAGAAGTTGAGAAATAAAAACAGAAGGGGAAACACAAAGCAGAATGTGGACTCGGTTTGGTGTGTTGCATCAAAGTGTAGGACTGGGGCAGGGGACATTTTCAGGTGCTGGCACATGATGGTGGAGAGGACCTAGGCAGGGATGAGAGTGATTTGCAGAAAGCAAATTTTAAACATGTACCAACAACTGTATTTACTATTTACTGTAAACCATTAGTCCCCTCAGTAAAAACAAATAAATAATCCCCCCCTTTGTCATCATATGGTAGGCTGAACACATTTGCCTGGCCAAGTGTACATGAGGTATTAATGTCTATGTAAAGAGGATTCTTTACATAGAACCCTTCTGAGTGTGGAACAGCTTAGTTGGGAGTGTACCTGATATGCCATGCATATAGCCCTGGTGCCAGCCCTGACCCCCACAATACTGGGGGGGGGGGTTGATGCTATATGAGCTATATGCTATATATGAGCTATTTGCTCTCTTTCTATATGGAAAAAATGTTTGTGGGGTTCTCTCCCCTCCTGAGTTTTCTGAAGCATTCTTGTATACCCTTCTCAGATTCTTTTTCCTGCCCAATTTCAAAAATGTTGGTTTTCATTCTGGACCCTGTCCCGGCTCCCTCACAGACAGTCACCCAGAATGACCTGATCCTCTCCCGTGACTTCCCCCACCCTCCAGCCCATGAGAGCCGATGATGCCCAGCTCTACCATCTCCACTGCAGACTCATCTAATCAGCTGCCTGCTGGCAGTGTCTGTCTCCATTGATACTTCAGCTCACATGTCCAAGGCTGAGCTCAACATCCTGACTCCCTGGCTCCTCTTCCCGCATCCCTGTTGTTCACAGAGGCATGTCACCCACCTAGTGGTGCACACATACACTCCGGCTTCCTCTTAGCATTGGATTATCCAGTGAGCATGAAAAAGCACATGCCTTAAACACCATAGAGGAAAAACTAAGGTGCCCCTAAATGGATTTGAGCCAGTTTAGTGCCTAGAAAACAAAACAAAAACCCTAAAACACTCACCCTAAAACAAACAAACAAACAAACAACAAAAAAGATAGTCACTTTTTGGCATTCCTTCCATCTGTTTGATGGCAAGGCATGACTTTTTTTTTGCCTCTAGGGTTATTGCTGGGGCTCGGTGCCTGCACTATGAATCCATTGCTCCTGGAGGCCATTTCTCCCATTTTTAGTTGCCCTTTTTTTTTTTTTTTTAATAATCTTTATTTATTTATTTGGATAGAGACAGAAGTCAAGAGGGAAGGGAGTGATAGAGAGGGAGAGAGACAGAGAGATACCTGCAGCCCTGCTTCACCACTTGTGAAGCTTTCCCTAGCTGGTGGGGGCCGGAGGCTCAAACCTGGGTCCTTGTGCATTGTAACACAGGTGCTCAACCGGTGTGCCACCACCTGGCCCCTTCCCTGTTGTTATTATTATTGTTGTCATTGCCGTTATTGCTGGATAGGACAGAGAGAAATTGAGAGAGGAGGGGAGACAGATAGGAGGAGAGAAAGTTAGACACCTGCAGACCTGCTTTGCCGCTCCTGAAGCGACCCCCCTGGCAGGTGGGGAGCCAGGGGATCAAACCGGGATCCTCATTCAGGTCTTTGTGCTTTGCGCCATTTGCGCTTTACCTGCTGTGCTACCGCCCTTTTCAGTGATGTAGAGAGGAGGTTGAATGGATATGCCTTTTCAGGGTTTAGAAACACTCAGCAAATTCTTACTACAGCCCAGCTGGTCCTGGACCACCTCTTCTGGATGCCTGGTAGGTTCTAAAACCCTGTTGATTTCACCTCTTCAACAATTGACCCAGCTCTAATGTCCTCTCAGGGCTTTTGTGGTTTGCTAGCTGGATTGCTGTGGCAGCCTCTTAACTAGCTTTCCCTTTGCATTCATTCTTTGCAGAGCTGCAGGTGTGCTCGCTTTGTGTCACTGCCCTACAGCCCCTCTACTGTCACTGAGTGACTTCAAGGGAAATTCTAACCACTTGCCTAGTTGACAAGATCCTGTATCTCATTTAACCATCATATTTTCATGCATAGTTGTATCCTAGATTTCCCATTCTTCTGACTCTGTTCATTCAGGGAGAAGGGCTTTGTGGGAAGTGAGAGAAAGGCACATCACACATCCTGTGGTCTTGAGGCAAAGAACCCCTCTCTCCCATCTCTTAGAAGCTTCCAAATGAGGAATTGTCAATCACACAGAGATAGAACTTGACATTTATTTTATTTTAATTATGTGTAAAATTTTTAATTAAAAAAATTTTAGAGCTAGAAGGAGAGAGAGCTTTTTTTTATTGAAGTGTGGGCTTTGCTCTCAGCTGACTAGTGCACATAGTAAAGCAGCACACTATCCAAGTGAGCTATTTCACTGGCCCTCCTGGGATTTCTTTCAGTCCTAGTGTTTGCCCATCAAATGCAGGTAGATTTGTTTCTGGGGCCACACTCAGAGAGGGGCATTGTCCTCTCCTCAATGCTCTGATCAGTGTGAACATCTTCACGTCACCAGCATGTGCCCATCTCTCAGCTGACAGAACCCGTGTCTTCTGTACACAGGGTCCTGGGGAGCTTCAGGAGAGAGCACTCAATCTTGGGTTGGGGGAGGGGGGTGGCATTAGTCACCAGAACCCCATGCTCTCCTGTCCCCAACATCACTTGCCCCTTTTCACCAGGGTGGAGAGACGGGGATGGGCGGGGAAGGCGGGAGAAAACAGGGGAGTGGGGCTGTTTGTTTTCTTCTTTGCATTAACAATACAACATCTGTTCCCCAGTCTGGCAGCTGGACCAAAGTGAAATGATGTGAGCATTCATTGCCCTCCGGGTCAGGGGGTGGGGAGTGGGAGAAGGAAGGAGGGAGGGGTGTGGTGAGTGCCAGAGCCTCCCTGAACAACAACAGCAGCAACAATAATGTGGATATCTCCAACACCACGTGGCCCGCTGCTCCACAACACCCACAGAGCCAGTCTTGGGCTCAAAGTTCCAGAGGAGCCACTTATTATAATTGACACATTGTGCAGCCATCTGTGTGCCAGTGGAGAAGAATCACCCAATTAAAAGGATAGTGTTTACCTGGAAAATATCTATTTTGGCTCATGCCCTTTGATAGACTTCATTATTTACCCAAGATTGAGGCTGAGCGAGGTGGCTACAGAGCAGAAGATAAAGTGAGAGCAGGAGAGATGGCAGTAAAGGGATGCAGTACCCTCATCCCAGCTTTCTCCTCCTTGACTCCTGTTCCCTTTCATTGTCTGATATTTAATGTCAGCTCATTGTGGGCCTGGTCTTTCTTCTCTCTACCCTCTAGTTAGTGATTCTGTGTACCGTACACAGAATCAGTGCTGCCTGTTCCCAACTGATGTTTCAGCACAGGCCTGACCTCTGAACGCCAGTCTCATTACAACTGCCTGCTCCTCACCTCCTCCTACCTTATGTCAAAAGGCAGATCCAGTTAAGCGTCTTTCCAAATGAGATTTTGATGTTCTCCATTCTCCAAACGTGCTTGTCCTTAGTCTGCCTCACTTAGTTAATGGCAACTACTCTTCTCTTACTCTCACATGCTGCAGCAAGCGGGTTGGCAAGCATTGTTGACCATGCCTTTAAAATGTACTGGTCATGTTGCCTGTCACCACAACCACTCAGCTCCTGCTACCAGCCAGCATGGTCTCTCACCTGGATTCTTACAGCTGCCTCTGACTGCTCTGCACTCAACCATGTGTTCCCACCTCTATCCTGTCTAATTATTATTATTAATATTTACCAGAGCACTGCTCAGCTGTGGTGCTGGGGATGGACCATGGGACACTGGAGCCTCAGGCATGAAAGTCTTTTTGCATAATCACTATGCTGTCTCCCTGACCTTCTGCCTATTCTCAACACAGTAACAGCAGATCCTGTAAGTTGAGTTTGCACTGGAGAAGAGGGCCACTCTGTGCAAAGTCCTCAACAACTGCCTTAAGGCTCAGCAGAAGCCATAGTGCTTGCAGTGGTGCACAAGGGTCTCTGTAGTTGGACCTGTTTAGTGTTAATTGTGCTTCAGTGTCACATTGCGGCGACGGGACGCAGAGGAGAGAGGAAAAGAGGATCCAGAGCGGAGAGGGAACACAGTTCTTTATTTGTGCAGGTACCTCAGGGTTGGGTGAGAGCGCAGCAGTTCAGGCCATGTGGAGCTAGCCAAAAATGGCCGCCCCTGCTACGCACACCACCCTTCCGTCACCGAGGTAAAAAACGGGCAAGAAAAAAGGGGAGACGGAAGTAGGAGGGCTTTTTATAGGGCAACAGCCAGGAGTGACGTGTTGGGACAGGATTGGTTGTGAAAGGCACTTGAGAATACCATATTAACTCTCGTGGGAAGTGGCAGAGCCTGAGGGGACATCTGCACAGCACTTCAGCGTTGCTGGTCTCTAATTCTGGAACATGTTTAGCGCTCTCCCAGACTCTTCTTAAAAGGCTCTTCTTTCTGGTTTTGGCTTGTACTACTCTCTCATCTTTAGTCTATACTTCATAGCTCTTTTATTTTTTTCTCAAGGTGGAACAGGTGATATTTATTTATTTATTTTCTTTATTGGGGGGGATTAGTGGTTTACAGTTGACAGTAAAATATAGTAGTTGCTATATGTATAACATTTCTCAATTTTCTGCATAACACTCTAACCTCCCATCTAGGTCCTCCTTCACGATCATGCTTAGGACCTGAACACTACCCCCGCCCCAGCCCAGAGTCTTTTACTTTGGTGCAATACACTAACTATAGTCCAAGTTCTGCTTTGTGTTTCCCATCTGTTCTTATTTCTCAACTTCTGCCTATGAGTGGGATCATCCCGTATTCATCCTTCTCTTTCTGGCTTATCTCACTTAACATGATTTCTTCAAGCTCCATCCAAGATGAGGTCAAGAACGTGAATTCACCATTTTTAATAGCTGAGTAGTATTCCATTGTGTATATATACCACAAATTTCTCAGCCACTCATCTGTTGTTGGACAACTGGGTTGCTTCCAGGTCTTGGCTATTACAAATTGTGCTGCTATGAACATAGATATACGCAGATCTGTTTTGTATGGGTGTGTTTGGTTCCTTAGGATATATCCCCAGGAGAGAAACTGCAGGATCACAGGGTAGGTCCATTTCTAGCCTTCTGAGAGTTCTCCAGACTGCTCTCCACAAAGGCTGGACCAGTTTACATTCCCACCAGCAGTGCAGAAGGGTTCCTTTGTCCCCACAACCTCACCAGCATTTGTTGCTGCTACTTTTTCTGATATATGACATTCTCACAGGAGTAAAGTAGTATCTCATTATTGTTTTTTTTTTTTTTTTTTTTGCATTTCTCTGACAATCAATGACTTGGAGCATTTTTTTCATGTCTGTTGGTCTTTTGTATCTCTTCTTGGGTAAATATTATGTTCATATCCTCTCCCTAGTTTTGGATTTTTTTTTTTCTCCTTTTCTGAGTTTGGTGAGCTCTTTATATATTTTGGTTATTAGCCTCTTCTGATGTATGGCATGTAAAGATCTTCTCCCATTCTGTAAAGTATCTCTTTGTTTGGGTGGTGGTTTCTCTTGCTGTGCAGCTTTTTACTTTGATGTAGTTCCACTGGTTTATTTTTGTTTTAGTTTTCCATGCAATGATTTGTATCATTGAAGATGCCTATAAAATGTAGATGGAAAAGAGTTTTGCCAGTATTTTCCTCTAAGTATTTGATATCTGGTCTAACATCCAAACCCTTGATCCATTTGGAGTTTACTTTTGTGTCTGGTTTAGTATAGTAGTCCTGTTTCATTCTTCTGTATATTTCCACCCAATTTTTCCAACACTGTTTATTCAGTGGGCACCTTTGTGGAAGATTAGATGTCCATAGGTGAGGGGGTTTATTTCTGGCCTCTCAGTTCTATTCTACTGGTTAGTGTGTCGATTTATGTTCCAGTACCAGGCAGTTTTGATCACAATAGCCCTGTAATACAATTTGAGTTCTGGGAGTGTGATGCCTCCAGTTCTGTTCTTTTTCCTCAAGATTATTTTGGCAATTCTAGGTATTTTCTGGTTCCAGATAAACACTTGGAGCTTTTGTTCTAGTCTTCTAAAATTTTTGAGTGGGACCTTGTTGGGGGATTGCATTAAATTTGTATATGGCTCTGGGTAGAATATTCATTTTGGTGATGTTAATTCTTCCAATCCATGAACATGGAATATCTTTCTACTTCTTTGTGTCTTTTTCTATTTCATTGAATAGTGACTCATAATTTTCAGTATATAAGTCTTTTAATTCTTTGGTTAGGTTTATTCCTAGATATTTTATTGTTTTTGTTGCCAGAGTAAAAAGAGTTGATTTCTAGATTTCTTCTTCTTCTGACTTGTGTTTGCATAAAGGGATGCCACTGACTTTTGTATATTAATCTCATAGCCTGACACCTTACTATATTGCCTGATAATTTCCAGGAGCTTCTTGCTGGATTCTTTAGGGATTTAAAAAAAAATAATTTGTTAGATTTATTTATTTTTCCCTTTCATTGCCCTTGTTTTTATTGGTCTAGTAGTTATTATTGTTGTTGTTATTGATGTCGTCATTGTTGGATAGGACAGAGAGAAATAGAGAGAGGAGGGGAAGACAGAGAGGGGGAGAGAAAGACAGACACTTGCAAACCTCCTTCACCAATTGTGAAGCGACTTCCCTGCATGTGGGGAGCTGAGGACTCAAACAGGGATCCTTATGCCAGTCCTTGTGTTACTGCCCGACTCTCTCTTTAGGGCTTTCTATGTATACTATCATAGCATATGCAAGTACTGAGAATTTGACTTCTTCTCTTCAAATTTATATTCCTTTAATTCTTTGCTCCTACCTGATTGCTATGGTAAGAACTTCTAACACTATGTTGAATAATAATGGTGATAGTGGGCAGCCATGTCTAGTACCTCATCTAAGGGGGAATGTTTTCAGTTTCTCACTATTGAGTATGATGTTGGCTATAGGTTTGCTATATATGGACTCCACTAGGTTAAGGAATTTTCTGTCTTATTCCTATCTTTCTCTTGCAGCCTTATTCCCATTTTTTTTTTTTTTTGTAGTGTTTTGATCATGAAGGAATGTTGGATTTTGGCAAGGGCTTTCTCTGCATCTATTGAGATAATCATGTGAGTTTTTTGTTTTTTCTTTGATTTATGTGGTGGATCACACTGATTGATTTACATATATTGAACCAGCCTTGCATCCCTGAGATAAGTCTCACTTGGTCATGATGTATAATCTTTTAAATATACAGCTGTATCTAGTTAGCTAGAATTTTGTTCAATATTTTAGCATCTCTGTTTATCAGAGATATTGGTCTATAGTTTTTTGCTTTTGTTGCATCTTTGTTTACTTTTTGTATCAGGGTTGATGTTAGCTTCATAGTTGAATGGAGTATTCCTGTATCTTCAATCTTTTAGAAGAGCTTTAAAAGTAAAGATATTAACTCTTCCTTGAAGGTTTTGTAGAATTAATTTGTAAAACCACCTGATCCAGGACTTTTATTGTTGGGAAGGTTCTTGACAACTGTGTTAATGTCTTTGGCTGTGATCGACCTGTTCATATTTTCTAGTTCCTCTTCATTTAATTTTGGAAGTAGTAGGTATTTAGGAACTTGTCCATTTCTTCCAGGTTCTCTAGCTTGGTGGCATATAGTTGTTCATAAAAGTCTCACATGGTATTTTGGATTTCTGTGTTGTCTGTTATGAGTCATATTCTTTCTTAGGTTACTTTTCCCCATACAACTTATCTCACTTATTTATTTTGCTTTCTACCTGCTTCTTATGATGGACTGGCTGCGTAAGGTTAGGAATTTTGTCTCTCTTGGACCCCTAACCTCAGACCCACGCCTGGCATATGGAAGGCACTCAATAAATACATAATTAGTGAAAGAATTGGATGGATAGACATATCAGTAGGTGCATGACCTCTGCTCTTATTTATGGCAGAATGGTTAGACAGCTAGACACTCAACCTACACCCTCACAATCCATGAGAAAGTATTTGCAGAGTGTTTACTCTGGGTGTGGCCATTCTTCTCACCTGATTAAATGATAGGTCAAATGGGTAAGGGAGACTCTGGATTCCCAGGGACCCATTATGTCATTTGGGAAAGGTATTTGGGGCCACCTCCAGTGAAACACATCAACAAAAGCCTGTGTTCTGGCTCATAGAATTTTCTCCTGTTCCTTTCCCACTGGCTGACTGGGGTCCAGGGCTCTGGGCAGAGGCTGTAGTTCACGGAGGAAGGCAACATAGGACTCTTGTCACTCAGACACAGAAGAGGAGAGGTGAAGGAGGAAGCTATCAGGTCAGGGCCAGGCCCTCTCCATCAGGAGGCTCCCACAACCCTCTCCTGTACACTCTCCTGGGGCTACCTGGACCCTTATTTTTTTTGGCCTAACTCATAAGTTTTCTACCCTGTAGAGACCAAGACTGGGGTGTATGGCACCAAAGTAAAAGACTGGAGTGGTGGGGAGGGTTCAGGTCCTGGAACATGATGGCAGAGGAAGACCTAGTAGGGGTTGAATTGTTATGTGGAAAACTGGGAAATGTTACATGTACAAACTATTGTATTTTATTGTCAGTTGTAAACCACTAATCCCCCATAAAGAAAAACAAAACAAACCAACAAAAAACCACACTGGGATGGAGGGCAGGGAAACTGTAACAGAATAGTCTTCGAATGTTAACCAGGATACCTTAATTTTGCATGGTGTTCTGAGAACATCCAGGTCTCTGTGCTCCTTGTGTATTGTTGAGGGCCAATCACACACATGGACCTGTACTGTGTGTCTTTGATACTAGCGACAACTCCATTACAACCCAGTGAGTGCCATGAAATGCCAGTGTAAGAACGCACCACTCAAAAGTCACAGATTTGAAAATTAAGTTGCTCAGGAGTACTTGGGAATTAGAGGAGCCTGAGGGGCTGGATCTGACCCCCGAAGTTCTAGAGCACAGTTCATTACTCTGACCTGAGTCACCTCAGTGCCATTCTAGGGTCAAGTTCCTCACCATTTCATAAGCCCATATGCAAATTGTCACACTAGCCGGTGGTCTTCAGCTGCTAGCTGCTTGGTCCAGAAGCACCAAGAAAAATGGTGCATATGGGTTGTTTTTGCCAGTCTTGGAGTCTGACTGTTAAGGCTGGAGGGAGGGTTCAGACATTTTTGATAACCCAGTGGGTTCAATCTTCTGTGAACAGATCCAGGTTCTGCAGCTTACCCCTGAGAGCCACCAGAGATGACAAGGTCATTTAACCTCTCTAAGACCATATCCTCTTCATTTGTAGTATGGGTGTAGCAGTTACTACATCAGAAGTCTGTTATAGGACTAATAAATGTTTGTTTATAAAGCACTGGGTGGGTTTGATAATACTGACACAACAAAGTACCACTTTTCTTTGTTGCCACCAGGATTTTATCGTTGGGGCTGGGTGCAAGCACTACGAATCCACCATTCTCAGTGGAATTTTTTCCCCCCGTTCTATTTTACTTGATAGGACAGAAAGAAATTGAGAGAGAAAGGAAAGGTAGAAAGGGAGAGAGAAAGAGACACCTGTAGACTTGCTTCACCAAGTGTGAAGCTTCCTTCTCTGCAGGTGGGGAGCCGGGCTCAAACCTGGGTCCTCTCACATGGTAGTGTATGCACTCAACCAGGTTTGCCACTTCCTGATTTCCCTCTATCATTTTCTAGTTAGGTGTACCTAGGTAAGTTGCTTAACTTCTTATTAAGATTTTGCTTATTCATGAAAAGATAGGAAGAGAGAGAGAAAGAACCAGACATCACTCTGGTGCATGTGCTGCCGGGGATTGAACTCAGGACCTCATGCTTAAGAGTCCAATGCTTTATCCACTGTGCTTTATCCACCTCCTTGACCACACAGTTGCTTAACTTCTGTGAAATGAAAAGAGTAAAATCACCTCACTTCTTAGGCTGGCTATGAGAGTGCTTGAAATGATGTACACAGCACCCTTTGGCACAGTTGCCTTTGGTCTAAAACCTGGGATATTCCGAGTGTGCAAAACCCAGGTTGGCATCCTTCTTCTCTCGGGCCATCCTCCCCGTGCATGTCTTTCCACATCAGAGCCTCTCTGCACTTTCCACTTGGGAGGCAGCAAAATTTTAGTTTTGCTTGGAGGACTAATAGTCTCTGTTTTGTTTCTGGTTCATGATGATGTTCAGCATTTTATTTACTTTTTTTTTTTTGTATGCCAAAGCAGAAGCTTTCTGGGTCATAAATAGAAAATGTGTCAGCAGATTGAATAGACACACAACAGTGAAATTGCCCAGTTATTAAGGCCTGTCTCAGAATCAGGATGTGAAAACCAGTGTCTGCAAGATATTTTTATTTTTCCTTTCCTTTTCTTTCTCCCTGCTGCCCCCTCTCCTTCACCAGAGCACTGCTCAGGTCTGGTTTATAGTGGTGCTGGGGATTGAGCCTAAAACCTTTGGTGCGTTATGTGTGAAAGGCTTTTTGCATAACCAACAGCTATCTTCCCAGGCTGTGAAATATTTTTCATGGAGCTTACTGCCATGTTTTTTATAGCCTTTTGCTATAAGGAAGTATTGTACAACTTCCTTTTGTCTAACCTTCATTATAATGTGGACATATAAATTAATATTAAGAGAGAGTACTATTAGCCTTATAGTATTAGTATCTTCCTTTCCATCCACAGTTGAAATGGAAAAGCAAAAAAAGATACTGTAGCCCCATCCTTGCCAGTCAAGACAGGTAACAAAGCTTCCTGATCCCGTCCAAAATGTTGACAGATATCTGATCCCTTAAGTAAAAATGGCAGATCTTTTTTTTATTTTTTAATTAGTGATTTAATATTGATTTACAAAATTGTAAGTTAACAGGGATACAATTCCATACCTTTTCTACCACCAGAGTTCTGTGACTCCATCACTCCATTGGAAACTGCATTAGTTTCGCTAAGATCACAGACATGGGTTGACTATTATTTCTATATCTATCTATCTATCTATCTATATTTATATATATTTGCCCATTTTTTTCCTATGGTCTTGCCTTTTCTTCCTTTCTAAGTCACACTTGCTACTTCTGAGTGTCTCCCCCACCCCTTATTTTTCCTTCTCTCTCTCGGGGTCCTGAGGGACTTAGAGTTCAAATCCCTCTAGTCATCTTCCCCTAACATTTACCCCTCTGGGAATATGGGGTAAATATATAGAATATACCCCTCTGGGAATATTCTATATGGGGTGCAGAAGGTGGAAGGTCTGGCTTATGTAATTGCTTCTCCACTAGACATGTGCATTGGCAGATGGATCCAGCCTGTTTCTATTTTTCCCTAGTGGGGTAGGGTTCTGGGAAGGTGAGATTTTGAAACACATTGGCCAGGTCATCTGCCCAGGGAGTTCAGGATGAAATCATGGTAGCATCTGCAACTTTGGTTCCTGTAACAGGAACCAAAAAGGAGGAATTGAGCAGATGGGAATAGGGACATAGGGTGGATAGAAGCTAGAAAATCAATTTTAGGTATGCTCCTAGGGGCTCATAACTGTGGTAATTTTTGCTGGAGTTTCATAACTAACCTGCAGGTGGACTAAGGGAAGATGGTGTCAAGAGTTGAGAACAAGACTAGAAAGCTGGATCAAGGCAGAGTAGCTCCCAAACTGGAAGAAAAGATATACATACAATTAACTATTTATCACATCCATCTGACCTGGGGGCCTATATTTATTCACTTAGCACAGGAGTCTGTATAACTTCCAAGTAAGTCCCTGTCACTCGGTGCTCACAGTCCATGGTCACAGCTGGGAACATTCTAGGCTTCTCTCATTCCAGGACCAGTTTTCCTTGAATGGTGGAGAAGGATGACCCAGTCTTCTTTTGGAGAGTGTGGCAGACCTTACTATTGCTAGTTCACAGTAAGGGTCTGGACCTGAAGAAGCCCATGAGAGGTCTTATAATGACATTCCTGATGGAAGTGAGCAGTGATGGTGGAGAGAGGGATCTGTTAGAGGCCTAGGCCCATTGAATCTATGGGGGAATCTTAGGATTCCCTGACTAGGGCCCCAGGTGATGGGATGGCCTTGCAATGACCAAAAAGGAAAGCTGCAGATCTTACACCATAGTAGCTCTTGAGAAAATTGGAGGAAGAGATGGTGGTGTTAATTGGGAACTCACTATTATTAGTAATCCAGTAACCCTTCTTTCTTTCCTTCCTTCCTTCCTTCCTTCCTTCCTTCCTTCCTTCCTTCCTTCCTTCCTTCCTTCCAGGTGTGTGTGGAGGGGTAGGAGCACACCATTTTGGCACATGCAGTGCTGGGAATGGAATTCATGACCTCATACTTGATAGTCCAACGCTTTATCTACTGCACCACCCACTAGGCTGCCAGTGATTTAGTTCAAATCAAATGAAATAACAAAGATGCAGTTGGAAATACATTTTGGTGATCCAGGTTTATTCAGTTTTTTTTTAAATCAGATTTCTTTCTTAAAAAAATTTTTTTTAAGATGAGTGGCTGAGCAAGTTGTGGTATATATACACAATGGAATACTACTCAGCTATTGCAAATGGTGACTTCACTGTTTTCAGCCCATCTTGGATGGAGCTTGAAGAAAGCATGTTAAGTGAAATAAGTCAGAAACAGAAGGATAAATATTGGATAATCTTACTCTCAGGCAACAAGATCAGAAGAGAAAACACAAGTAGAACCTGAACTGGAGTTGGTTTACTGCACCAACCAAAGTAAAAGACTTGGGGGTGGGTGGAGGGGAGAGTACAGGTCCTGGAAAAGGATGACAGAGGACCTAGTGGGGGTTGTATTGTTATGTGGAAAACTGAGAAATGTTATACATATACAAACTATTGTATTTACTGTTGACTGTAAAACATTAATCCCCCAATAAAGAAATTTAAAAAAAATTTAGGGACCAGGTGGTGGCACACCTGGTTGAGAACACATGTTACAGTGCTCAAGGACCCAGGTTCAAGCCCCTGGTCCCCACCTGCAGGAGAAAGCTCTGCAAGTGGTGAAGCAGTGCAGGTGTATCTCTGTCTCTCTCCCTTTCTATCATTCCCTCCCCTCTCAATTTCTGACTGTCTCTATCCAATAAATAAATAAAGATAATGAAAAAGAAGAAGCCAGACTCTCCACCTTTAAAAAAAGATTTTTTTAAATGATCTTTATTTACTGCATAGATATAGCCAGAAATACAGAGGGAAGGGGGAGATAGAGAGGGAGAGACACAGATACCTGCAACACTGTTTCACCACTTGCGAAACTTTCCCTCTGCAGATGATGACTAGGGGTTTGAACTCGTGTCCTTGCAGATTATAATATATATGCACAACCAGGTGTGCCACCACCCAGCCCCTCAGATTCCCCCCCCCACCTTTTTTAAATTTATTTTTTTATACCAGAGCACTGATTAGCATTGGCTTATGGTGGTTCTGAGGACTGAACCTGGGAATTTGGAGCCTCAGGCATAAGAGTCTCTTTGCATAACCATTATGCTATCTACTTCTGCCCTCAGATATCATAATGTAGTTAAAATAACTTCTTTACAGGTATTTTCTGAATTTTTTTGTGAAAAGAAAATGTAAGTTTGCCCCCACACTTATAGACATCTAATTTTTGACAAAGGTGCCCAGACTATTAAATGGGGAAAGCAGAGTCTCTTCAACAAATGGTGTTGGAAACAATGGGTTGAAACATGCAGAAGAATGAAACTGAACCGCTGTATTTCACCAAATACAAAAGTAAATTCCAAGTGGATCGAGGACTTGGATGTTAGACCACAAACTATCAGATACTTACAGGAAAATATTGGCAGAACTCTTTTCCGCATAAATTTTAAAGACATCTTCAATGAAACGAATCCAATTACAAAGAAGACTAAGGCAAGTATAAACCTATGGGGCTACATCAAATTAAAAAGCTTCTTCACAGCAAAAGAAACCACTACCCAAATCAAGTGACCCCTCACAGAATGGGAGAAGATCTTTACATGCCATATATCAGACAAGAGTTTAATAACCAACATTTATAAAGAGCTGGCCAAACTCAACAACAAGACAACAAATAACCCCATCCAAAAATGGGGGAAGGACTTGGACAGAATATTCACCACAGAAGAGATCCAAAGGGCTGAGAAACACATGAAAAAAATGCTCCAAGTCTCTGATTGTCAGAGAAATGCAGATAAAGACAACAATGAGATACCACTTCACTCCTGTGAGAATGTCATACATCAGAAAAGGTAACAGTAGCAAATGCTGGAGAGGCAGTGGGGTCAAAGGAACCCTCCTGCACTGCTGGTGGGAATGTCAATTGGTCCAACCTCTATGGAGAAACAGTCTGGAGAACTCTCAGAAGGCTAGAAATGGATGTACATTATGACCCTGCAATTCCTCTCATGGGGATATATCCTAAGGAACCCAACATATCCATCCAAAAAGATCTGTGTACACACATTTTCTTGGCAGCACAATTTGTAATAGCCAAAACCTGGAAGCAACCCAGGTGTCCAACAACAGATGAGTGGCTGAGCAAGCTGTGGTATATATACACAATGGAATACTACTCAGCTGTAAAAAATGGTGACTTCACCGTTTTCAGCCGGTCTTGGATGGACCTTGAAAAATTCATGTTAAGTGAAATAAGTCAGAAACAGAAGGATGAATATGGGATGATCTCACTCTCAGGCAGAAGTTGAAAAAACAAGATCAGAAAAGAAAACACAAGTAGAACCTGAACTGGAATTGGCGTATCACACCAAAGTAAAAGACTCTGGGTTGGGAGGGTGGGGAGATTACAGGTCCAAGTAGGACCTAGTGGGGGTTGTATTGTTATATAGGAAACTGAGGAATGTTATGCATGTACAAACTATTGTACTTACTGTTGAATATAAAACATTAATTCCCCAATAAAGAAATTTTTAAAAAAGTAAAAAAAAAAAAAGTAAGTTTATTTCCACTTAAAGGTTTGTCTAGGATTCATTAAAATTTATTACCACATGACAGTATGTTATGTATCTTGGAAGTTTTTAACTTCCTTCCTTCCTTTATTTATTTATTTATTTTTTAAAATAATTTATTTCTTTATTGGGGAATTAATGCTTTACATTCAACAGTAAATACAATAGTTTGTACATGCATAACATTCCCCAGATTCCCATTTAACAATACAACCCCCACTATTTCATACATAATTTTTCATGGACCTGTATTCTCCCCACCCACCCACCCCAGAGTCTTTTACTTTGGTGTAATACTCCAATTCCATTTCAGGTTCTACTTGTGTTTTCTTTTCTAATCTTGTTTTTCAACTTCGGCCTGAGAGTGAGATCATCCCATATTCATCCTTCACTTTCTGACTTATTTCACTCAACATGATTTTTTCAAGGTCCATCCAAGACCGGCTGAAAACGGTGAAGTCACCATTTTTTACAGCTGAGTAGTATTCCATTGTGTATATAGACCACAACTTGCTCAGCCACTCATCTGTTGTTGGACACCTGGGTTGCTTCCAAGTTTTGGCTATTACAAATTGTGCTGCCAAGAACATATGTGTATACAAATCTTTTTGGATGGATGTGTTGGGTTCCTTAGGATATATCCCCAGGAGGGGAATTGCAGGGTCATAGGGTAGGTACATTTAATATATTGCTGTAGCTTTCAGTAGAAGTTTGATGTATTTAGATGGCTTCTCATTGGGTGCATAGATATTAATAATTGTTAAGTCCTCTTGATTGACTGATCCTCTGAGCATTAAGTGGTGTCCATTCCTATCTTTTTTAATCTTATCTATTTTAAAGTCTATCATGTCAGATGTGAGAATAGCTGTTCCTGCCCTTTTTTGTGGGCCATTGGCTTGTATGATAGTTTTCCATCCTTTCACTTTAAGTCTGTGTTTGTCTTGTTACGTTAGGTGAGTTTCCTGTAGACAACATATTGTTGGGTTGTGTTTTCTGATCCATCTTCCTACTCTGTGTCTTTTAATAGGTGAATTCAGGCCATTGACATTTATTGATATCAAAGATTGAAGATATTTTAACGCCATTCTTGTAGAGTTTTAGAGTGTTTTGATATATGTCCTATTTGTGGTGCTCTGGTTGTTTATAGGAGACCTTTCAGAACTTCTTTCAGGGCAGGCTTGGTGATGGTTGATTCCTTCAACTGTTGCTTGTCTGAGAAGGTTTTGATGCTTCCATCTAGTCTGAATGACAGTCTAGCAGGATATAGTATTCTTGGCTGAAAGCCTTTCTCATTGAGCACTCGATAGATATCTTGCCATTCTCTTCTGGCCTGTAGTGTTTGTATGGAGAAGTCTGCTGCTAATCTTATGGGTTTTCCTTTGTAGGTGACTCTTTGTTTTTCTCTTGCAGCCTTGAGGATCCTTTCTTTATCCTTATTCCTTTCCAATCTAAATATGACATGTCTTGGTGTCTTTAGGTCTGGGTTAATTCTGTTTGGGACCCTCTGGGCTTCTTGAATCTTTATGTCTTTGGTGTTGTCTAGACTAGAGAAATTTTTAGCTATTATGGTCTGGAGAATGCTTTCTTCTTCCCCTTCTCTTTCTTCCTCTGGTAAGCCAATAATGAGTATATTGTTTCTTTTGAAGTCATCCCATAGGACTCTGTTGTTGTTTTCAGCATCTCTTAATCTCTTTTTGAGATCTCTTACTTCTTTTTTAGTTGTCTCTAATTCATCCTCAATCTTGCTAATTCTGTTTTCAGCCTCATAGATTCTATTCTCTCTGCCCTCTACTGCTTTCTGGAGGTCATCTATTTTGTTGCCGTGCTCTGATACTGTTTTAGCTTGTTCAGCTAGTTGCCTTCTTAGCTCAGCAATTTCAGCTTTCAGCTCTCTAATAACCATGAGATAATTAGAATTTTCTTCCATTTTCTCATTTGTTGTTCCTGCATTTCTGATTACAATTTTTTCAAATTCTTTACTCACTCCTATTATTATTTCCTTAGCTAATGTTTGGATGTTGAACTCGTTTTGTGCTTCACCCTCTGGAAGAGTTTTAGCTGAACTCTTGTCTTGGTTCGAGTCTCCAATATTTTTTCTTGTTGTCTTAACCATTTTATATATGTTAACAGTTTTTTCAGTCCCTGAGTTGGAGCTCAGTGGTGTAAAAGCCTCTTTTTTTTTCTTCCCTGTAGGCTATGGGAGCCTGAGGGCTTTTAAACTATCAATAGGTTTCAGCTTAATCACTGACTCCTGACCAAGAGATAAAGCAGGGTGTGGCAGAGATAATCTAGTGGTTATGCAAAGAGACTTTCACAGCCCCTCAGCTATGCCATGGAGGTATAGGTCTTCTCCTGAGTTTCCTGGTTAGATCTCTGTCCCCTGGTATCCCTCCCTGTTGCTGCTCCAGATTCTGAGGGTAGTAGCAATGGAGACTCAGTTGCACTTAGTGAGTCTCTGGGGAGTCCTTTCCTCCCTTCAGCTGTCCCCTTGTTGTGGAGCAAACTGGAGGTGGTGTCTCCACTGATAAACTGTTGAACTGTTAGCAGCCACTTAATCTCTCCTTAGGCCCCTCTCTCCTCTCTGTCACCAGCCACGAGTGTTTGTACTCACGAGTGATTTACTGGGTTCCTGTGGTCATTCTAGTCCTGTCTTGTTTCGGTCCGGTGGTCTCCTTTGGTATTCCTAGTTGATCCGGGAGAGGAGAGGAGAGAAAGGGATCTGCTGCTCGTAGCTCCGCCTCAGGAAGTCGAATTGCAAATCAGTTTTTAACTTCCTTGACCAAATATTTTCTCTAACCATTTCTTGTGTAATAGGGCTGCTCAGTTCTGAATATTTTGTCTTAGTTGTCTGTCATTCAGTGTCACGCAGTGTGGCATACAGAATGGAATTTACTACTTGAAATATAGGTTGAACTTAGAGAAATAAAGTGGTACTTCTTGCAGTCTTTATAATTTTATATTTCTACTACTAATCTTAACTGCATCAGCACTGGTTTGCCAACCCCCAAAAAAAAAAACAGTACTGGCTCACGTGATCTTGTAGTTAACTAAAACCTCTAAAATGTCTGCTGTTAATATCTTTTTGGGGGTGCAAGAATGATTTCTAAAAACTTGTAATATTAGAGATCTGGTGGTGGCACACCTGGTAGAGTGCACACATTACAGTGTGCAAGATCTGTGTTCAAGCCCCCCATTCCCCATCTTCAGGGAGGAAGCTTCACAAACAGTGAAACAAGTGTCTCTCTTCCTTCTTCCTTGTATCTCCTGCTTCCATCTCAATGTCTGTCTGCCACTATCTAAAATAAATGAATAAACACATTAGAGTATTAAAAAACTGTTGCTACTGAAGTAATGATAAATTCTTGGGAAGTTGCAAAGGTAGTACAGAGAAATCCTAGTCCCTCCTCCCGGTTTTGGTTAATAGTTACATCTTATTTATATATGACACACTAGCAAAACTAGAAAACTGGTATTAATAGTAGATGTGACTATAGTTCTTTGACATTCTGTTTGAAGCCCTTAAAAATCTGAGTTTATGGGGGCCGGGTGGTAGCGCAGCGGGTTAAGCGTACATGGGCAAAGTGCAAGGACCTGAGTAAGAATCCTGGTTCAAGCCCCCAGCTCCCCACCTGCAGGAGGGTTGCTTCACAAGCGGTGAAGCAAGTCTGCAGGTGTCTACCTTTCTCTCTCCTGCTCTGTCTTTCCCATCTCTCTCCATTTCTTTCTGTCCTGTCCAACAACAACAACAGCAATAACAATAATAATGACAACAAGGGCAACAAAAATGGGGAAAAAATGGCCTTCAAGAGCAGTGGATTTGTAGTGCAGGCATCAAGCCCCAGAGATAACTCTGGAGGCTAAATAAATAAATAAATAAATAATGTAAAATATCAGAGTTTATTAAATAACAAGTCCTGTTATGTAACTACATACATTTCTTCCGACACTGTCTTCTTTCTTTTCTGTTTGAATAATTTGTAAATATATTGAGTTGAATTTTTGGGAACTTCTCGTTTCACTTGAACTTTCGTCTCCTAACATTTCTTAGACGCTTCCTTGACAAAAAAGCAAACAAGCTAACCAGACATTTCTCTCCCAGTGTTTCCCACGGTACTGTGTTCCACTAAGTCACGTACACCAAAATTCTTGGAGCCATTCTTGCTCCTCCTATTCCTTTACACCCTATATTACTTAATTAGCAAATCCTGTCAAGGCTACTTTAAAATTTTATCCTGATTCAATTTCTTTTTCATTAAAACAACATTGCATGATAGCACTAGCTAGGTGCCAGCGAGCATCATTGTAAGTTAATATCTTTCTATACTGTAGTAAGTGCACCACTGAAAACTCAGTTCTGTCCTTCACTATGCAATTGGCCCCTCTTCCCTGATATATGCACCTTTCCCTTCTGGTACCCACTATCTTGGTTTTATAGTCTGAACATTTATTTTTGTTTTATTTAGTTTATTTTGTTTTGCTTTGTACTGCAGATGAAGTAAGTCACACAGCATTTGTTTTTCTCTCTGCTTTATTTCACAAATACATATATTCACCTCCACTTTGTCTACCTTGGTGTAAGCTGTCATCACTTTTGACTTTGCCCACTGATCTCTAGCTTTTAACTGAGTCCTCTTTCTGTTTCTACTTAATGAAGTCCTTTCTCCCAAAAGAACGTATTGAGAGCCACTACAAGATGTAACCTAAGCCGTAGGCATTTTTCTACTTAATACCTCCAATGGTTTGCCATATAACAACATTTACTGGGTTGGTTGATGGAAAAGTCATGAACATCTTATAGGAGTAGAATTCCTGTCACAGAGGAAGGTACTTCTCCTAGAATAAGATAAGACTTGGGACAGACAGCTCAGGAGTGCACAGTGCACTGTCTGTCTTTGTCTCTGGAGCGAGGGGAACTTCTGAACACAGCCCACCCTGAAGGTCAGGGTGAGGCGCCATCTGGAACCACAGAGCATCTAAATAAGCTGTCTGGAATTTGCTTGCATGGGAAGTCTGCTGCTTCTCCATTTACGTATTTATTCAGTCATTTGTTTATACCGGTATAGACGTATAGTATGTTTTATGCATTGGGTCAAAGGTCACCACTACTTTTTTTTTTTTTTCTTGTTCAGATTAGTCCACCTTGGCCATTGGGGGTTGTTTCCATTTGTTTCTGTATCCCTTTGACATATTCCCATTCATGTGAGATTTTTGTGTTTTGATTTTAGAACGCTTCCTCACTTTTCGGAAATAGAGATATCACAAGCTTATCAGGTATATTTCCTACCCTTGTCCTAGAGCCAGCAATTTCTCCAGAGCATGCTGTGTATTTACACACTTGTTATATTATGTATTTTTTTTAATATTTTCTTTTTGTCCCTTCTTCTCTTGATGGAACTACAAGTTCCACAAAGACAAGAACTCTATTTCATTTGTGCTATATTCTATAACCTAGTTATAGAACCATGCCTAGCAAAGTAGAACTCAGTCAATTTTGTTACATCATCTTCTGATCATGAGACCAATGGTATCTTTTCACTCTTAATTTGCTCCAAAGAAGTTGGGAACATACAATTTGCACTTACCTGTTTGACTGTTCATGGTTAGATTTTCCTACAATTCCCCTCTTCTCTACTATCTTAATGACTCCTTGGTTAGTCAAAATTAAGTTTAGGATAGTGGTCCCTTTATTGTTTTCTCAATTTTGTTTGAAAGAATAGAAGTTAGTTCTGTTTTTAGAAAAACAAAACAAAAAACAACAAACTTTGACAACAAAATTTCCAAATCACTGAAAACAAAATCTAATCGTATCTGTGTTTTCTGTACTGTGTTTGGGTGACATCATTCTCAGTCAGCTATATTGTTAAAGGTTTTTCCTGTTTGTACACTTTCCAAATTGGATCCCCCTCTGGGCTTCTTTTTGTGAGCTCATGGACCCCCCAAGACTGTCCATGTCTTCTAGGTCCAGTAAAGATGCAAAATCATACCCTCTGGAGACCTGTTGAAATCACCAGATACTTTTACCAAGTTTCCAGAAAACCCTGAACATTGCATTTGCATTCCTAGGTGGAAACTATAAGTATATTTTGTTACTTACTTAAACTATGGTGTTACTGCTGAGCTCTGTTATGGATTTTAGCCATTTCCTCTATGTTCTTGTCACAAACAAAAGGATGTATAATGATCTCAGTCATAGACAGAAATTGAAAAACAAGATCAGAAGGGAAAACACTAAGCAGAGTTTGTCTGGAGTTGGTGTATTGCACCAAAGGAAAAGACTCTGGGGTGGGAGTGGAGGAGGGCTCAGGTCCTGGAACATGATGGCAGAGGAGGACCTAGTGGGGGTTATTGTTATGTGGAAATGTTATGCATGTATAAACTGTTGTATTTTTATTATCAATTATAAACCATTAATCCCCCAATAGAGAAAAAAAATTTCTTATATGGGGGCTAGTTGGCAGTGCACCTGGTTAAGCACACATTATGTTATGCACAAGGACAATAACCTTGGAGAAAAAAAAATCTCATATTTAACACATTCTGAGATGGAGTTAGAAGACTGTACTGATAAAAATGGTAAAGACTGTGAAGCAAAGGTAAAACAAGCAAGAAATATGTGAAATGTCACATCATTATGCAGGGGTTGATACTTTAGAATGGCTAGGGAAGACCCCACTGAGAATAGTAAATAGCTTTGAGTAAAGTGCTGAAGGAAGTAAGTGAGTAATCTACATGGTCTGGGGGAAGAGCACCACTGACAGAACAACACACACAAAGGTCCTGAGGCATGTGAAAACCTAGCAGGAATAGAAATAATAAAGCAAGCAGTGTGGTTGGAACCACATTAGAGAAGGAAATTAGCAAGAGGTAACTAACACCAGGGAGATAATGGGAGGAAGAGCTGGTCATCTAGGTAAGGACTTTTTATTTTTCTGAGACTCCATTGGAAGGTTATTTATTTTTCTTTTTTTTAAATGTTTTATTTATTCCCTTTTCTTGACCTTGTTTTATTGTTGTAGTTATTGATGTCGTCGTTGTTGGATAGGACAGAGAGAAATGGAGAGAGGAGGGGAAGACAGAGAGGGGGAGAGAAAGATAGACACCTGCAGACCTGCTTCACTGCCTGTGAAGTTACTCCCCTGTTGGTGGGGAGCCGGGGGCTCGAACTGGGATCTTTACTCTGGTCCTTGCGCTTTGTGCCATGTGCGCTTAACCCGCTGTGCTACCGCCCGACTCTAGCTATTTATTTTTTCTTTTCTTACAGCACTGTTCAGCTCTATTTATGTGGCTTAAGGTGGTGTTGGGGATCGAATCTGGGACCTTTGGTGTCTCACGCATGAAAATGTTTTGCATAACTGTTATGCTGTTTCTCCAGCTCTGGCAGGTGTGTGTGTGTGTGTGTGTGTGTGTGTGTGTGTGTGTGTGTGTATGTGTGTTAGAGGTCTATATGCACTTGCCGAGAAAGCATGTAACTGAGACAGAGCTAGGGCTAAATTTTTTCAGACTAAGGGCTGTAGATTGGTCTATAGTGGAGAGCCTGATCAATGAGCAGAAAAGGGAGTGAAGCTGTATAGCAGTTACCAGATTTCCTTTACATATTCAACTCTGCTGAAAATAGCGATGAGATACCCATGTGAGTTACCCAGGAGGAGATTTCAAAATGTCTGTGCTTCAACATAACCCCTAGGGAGCCCAAGCAGTAGTTTTGGGAAAGACGATATAAATATATTTGAGAAAGCTTTGAGGTGACTCTGAGGTGACTCTGAGGTCTATCTCTGGCCAAGGAACTTCTGAACAAATGGAAGACTCTGTGTCTACAAGGCACACACTAGCAGATTACCCGAGAATCCCTCCAGTAGCCATTTACAGACAATGGAAGTAGAATGAAGCAGGAGAGTTGGATTCCTTTAAAAAACATTTTCTTCTCAATTGGGAGAGCACCTCCATTAAGAATTTTTTATCATTCTGAAAAGCTAGGGCTCCAGATTTCCATTTATTTATTCCCTTTTGTTGCCCTTGTTTTATTGTTGTAGTTATTATTGTTGTTATTGATGTTGTTGTTGTTGGATAGGACAGAGAGAAATGGAGAGAGGAGGGGAAGACAGAAAGGGGGAGAGAAAGAGAGACACCTGCAGACCTGTCACCAGACACCTGTCACCACTTGTGAAGCGACTCCCTTGTAGGTGGGGAGCCAGGGTCTCAAACCGGGATCCTTATGCCAGTCTTTGCGCTTTGTTCCACATGCCCTTAACCCGATACACTGCCACCCAACTCCCTCCAGATTTCCTTTGTACTGTCCATGAACCATGAGCTAGTTGAGCCTGGGCCTCATAGGTTCACTTCTCTCAGTGTGTTGCTCCATTAGAGTCGTCGCCAAGAACTCAAAGCCACCGTCCTTCTGAAATGCATCTGTCTTAGTGAACACATTTTTTAAAATATAAATTTCATTTATTTTATTTTAATGAGAGATATAGATAGTGCTACAGGGTCACCACTTCCTTAGCATAACTGACTCCATCTTGACCTGAACCTGTGCAACTGTTTTACTTACCAACAACTAGATCTGGGAGTCGGGCGGTAGCTCAGTGTGTTAAGCGCATGTGACGCAAAGCGCAAGGACCAGCTGAAGGTTCCTGGTTTGAGACCTGGACTCCCCACCTGCAGGGGAGTCGCTTCACAAGCGGTAAAGCAGGTCTGCAGGTGTCTTTCTCTTTTCCTCTCTGTCTTCCCCTCCTCTCTCCATTTCTCTCTGTCCTATCCAACAATGACATCAATAACAACAACAATAACTACAGCAAAAAAAAAAAAAAAAAAACTCTGAAAAAAAAGTAGATCTTAATGTTCTGAAATTACTGATTAATCATTGATTGTTGATTGTTTCCATAACGGATTGTCCTGACCGCAGTAACAGACTGCATTAACCACCACATGTTTGGCTTTTGTAACCTAGCTTGCTTCCTGCACTACCCCTGTCAATAATTATACTACACTGAGCTCAGGACTGCACTCTGAGCAGTGCTTTTAGCTGTGAGTGTAGTCATCGGCCAGCTTACTAAAGACTCTCAAATTTGACTGAATTGGTCTTGGATGGTCTCTGACACTTACCCACCAACATTTGGGGGCTCGTTGGGATCTGGTCATTGACTCCCAGACCAAGCCTTGGCTGTTTCTGGACTGGTGGTTGGTGAGTCGGGAGTCTCCTGGGGGTGGCTGCAGAGAAGACATGTCTGGGCCCCAGGAGGACCCCCTGCCTTGATTTCCACTGGCCTGGAACTGGCCGACACACTAAATTCACTCAGGAGAGAGTCACCTGTTTTTTTGACTTTTGGAGGTAAGTCTGTTTGAAATCTGGGCACCATCTGTATCTGGGGACTGAAGGGAGAGCTTGACACAGCACTAATTCCCAAGTCTGGGACTCTGACGAGACATTGCAGAGTCCTTCTGGTTTGTAGCCACCTGTCTATGTTCTGTGTATTGTTGGCTGTCTGTCTTGTCCTTTTCTGTGTGTCATTTTTCTGTGTTCCTGGTCTAACTAACCTATTAATTATGGGACATAGGGGGCCCTGGCTTGACAAAGATCAATGTGCCTATTACAAAGAAAAGGGGCACTGGAAATGAGTGCCCATTGCAATAAAAAGAAATTCAGAAGGGGGCATGATATAGTCCCAGGAATGCTAGCTCAGCTAAGAATTTAAAGAAATGTTTTTAACTTCTGGTATGTGTGAGTGATTGTTAGTAAATGAAAAATGTTTAAAATCCTCCTTTTTTTTTTTTAAAGAATTTATTTATTCATGAGAAAAATAGGAGGAGAGAAAGAACCAGCCATCACTCTGGTACATGTGCTGCCAGGGATTGAACTCGTGATCTCATGCTTGAGAGTCTAGTGCCTTAGCCACTGAGCCACCTCCCGGACCACACCTACTTTTGTTTTATGCTAAGATTACTTAGACCATTTTAGTAAATGTCCTCGTGACTTAATACACACTGCATAAAATATAATTGGGCTTCACTTTTAAACTTAACCATCTTAGTGACAACTTAAAATAGTTCTCTGTTATTCTTTTTTTTAATCTTTTTTTTTTTTTATTTAAGAAAGGAGACATTAACAAAACCATAGAATGAGAGGGGTACAATTCCGCACAATTTCCATAACCCGATCTCCACATCCCACCCCCTCCCCTGATAGCCTTCCCATTCTCTATCTCTCTGGGAGTATGGATCCAGGGTCGTTGTGGGTTTCAGAGGGTGGAAGGTCTGGCTTCTGTAATTGCTTCCCCGCTGAACATGGGCATTGCCTGGTCGATCCATACTCCCAGTCTGTCTCTCTCTTTCCCTACTAGGGTGGGGCTCTGAGGAAGTGGCGCTCCAGTACACATTGATGGGGTCGTCTGTCCAGGGAAGTCTGGTCAGCATCTGGAACCTGGTGGCTGGAACGTTAGGGTGGGGCCCACTTTTCTGCATGCTGCTCTCAATTCAAATCAAATAATATTATATCTGCGGATTGCAATCTAATCAACACAACGAGTGCCACCCCAGCATGCTGCACTTCAGACTGTGACCAGAGACTTCAGGTGTGGAATGACAACCCTTCAGCTTCATCACTCGGGTGAGACCTTTCCTTTCATAGTATTCTCTAATTCCATTCCAGGTGTTCCACTCCCCAATAAAGTCCCCAAACCTAGATATAGTCCAGGTCCCCTGAGGTAGAGCATAGGTTCACCCGTGCCCATAAACTAGTTCTCTGTTATTCTTAAGAGCACTCCCCTAGGTCTCTAAAGAGAGGGGAGGGTGACATGGTGACAAGCCCTCTGCTAGCTACAATGAAGGGAGTGTACAGAAAATAAAAATAAGGAGTCAGGCGGTAGCGCAGTGGGTTAAGCGCATGTGATGCGAAGCACAAGGACCGGCATAAGGATCCCAGTTCAAACCCCCAGCTCCCCACCTTCAGGGGGTCACTTCACAAGTAGTGAAGCAGGTCTGCAGGTCTCTAAAAAACAAAAAAGAAAAGAAAAACAGCACTGCTCCTTTGAGGTAATTTAAAGGTAAAATTTGTCAATGTAGGTAAAAACAGTGTTTAAAATAGGTGTCTGTGACCATTCTTCATCCTCAAATTGTGGAATCAAATTGTATATGTATATATCTAATTAAGTAAGAGAGGACAGAATTAATCTGAGGGCCCCAGATTATTCTGGAACTCTGTGGAAAATTAATCCCAAGCAGATTTGACTTTTGTTTGGCACTGTGAAACTTCTGAGAAAGATGGTAACAAACATGTACCTTAACCCTCAAAGTAACTTGAGCTTATTAAAAGTTTTAGAGAAAAGACTTAAGTTGAAATCAAGTCTTTTTTTTTATATTTATTTATTTTCCCTTTTGTTGTTCCTGTTCTTTTTTTTTTATTGTTGTTGTAGTTATTATTGTTGTCACCGCTGTTAGATAGGGCAGAGAGAAATGCAGGGGGGAAGACAGAGAGGGGGGAGAGAAAGATAGACACCTGCAGACCTGCTTCACCACTTGTGAAGTGACTCCCCTGCAGGTGGGGAGCCAGGGGCTCGAACCGGGATCCTTATGCCAGTCCTTGCACTTTGTGCCACTTGCACTTAACCCGCTGCGCTACCACCCCCCCCCAACCCCCCCAACTCCCTAAATGAATAGTCTTTAACTCCACATGGCTTGGAGTTTCTGATATAGAGAGTTGCTACACAAAGCTAAGAAAGCTATTTTTAAGATTTATTTTCTTTTAATTGAAAGCTTCCCTCCTTATATGTGTTTGACTCTTACTAAACTAAAATGTGGGTAGAACTTAAAACAATAAAGATTAGTAAGCCAAGCTTTTAAATATAGACATGTAGATCAGGCTAAAGACAATAAAAAGATGATGGATATACAAATCTTTAAAGTATTTTAAAATTGTAATGTTAGAGATAGACCTAGAGGTTAACTAGACTAAATTTGAGATTGTCATAATTGGGCTGGGGGATAACAAAATGGTTGAACAAGTAAATTTCATACCTGAGGCTCTCAGGTCCAGGCTTGATTCTCAGCACAGCTTTGGTGCAGAGCTGAGCAACACTCTAGTTTCCTCTCTGTATTTTTATCTCAACATGATTCTTTCATTAAGTTTTAAGGCTGTTTTAAAATCAGTTTGATGGGAGTTGGGCAGTAGGTAGCCCAGTGGGTTAAGTGCACATGGCACAGAGCACAAGGAATGGTGTAAGGATCCCGGTTCGAGCCCCCACCACGTGCACTTTACCCGTTTCGCTACCGCTCGACTCATTGAGGTTTTACTCATTTCCAGACTCTGCCCTGGGAGGTCCTGTGCTCATTGACCTTGTATAATGGGAAAGCTACACAATAAGGACATCATCAAATGTGGAAGTTAAAAATTTTCACGTAGTGATTAGGTACTTCAAACAAAACCAAACAGGGTGAAGCAGTGCTGCCTTGAGATTAGAGTAGGGAGATGGTCTTTGACTGGGACATCAGAAATGCTTTGTTTTAAGATTAGGACTTTGTGCTGAGACTGTAATGACAAGTTAGAACTGTAAAGATTGGGGTAAAGAAAAAGGTTGGTACAAAGGGTCTTTAGTCAGGAATGAACTGGTGTGTCCAGAGCACAATAAAGAGAACAGTGTGCTGAAATGGAGGGGAATCATGATGGTGTTAGGGTCTAAGCCCCTGTGAGGATCTCTGTGTGGTTTTTTTTTCAGATGGAGCTTAGAAACACACTAGGGCTGCTCTTCACAGGCACCATCTTGATTGTATGAATCTTATGAACCCTTTAACCCACTTCTGTTTCTCCTCCCCTGCTCAAGATATTGGGCCAGTTTGTGAGCTTCGTGAGTACCTAGGAATCTACAACCCCTCACCCCCCAGCACTGCTCAGCTCTGGCTTATGGCAGTGCTGGAGTTTAAATCTGGGGCCTTTGGTGCCTCAGTCATGGATACACTTTATATGAATCCCTTCACAACACCAGCTTGTGACCAATAGTGAATCCTTTTTCTTTCGCTTTAGCATGCCTTACATACCTTCTGTAAGCTGTGGTTGAGGAAGGGGGTTGTGCTCTGGGAGGTGTTCCATGCCACCATGGCTTTAACCACCTGGGTGTGCAGAGCCCTCATTTGATGGGCAGGTGTTGACTTGTCACTTTAGTTAACATGCTCATTGTCCAAGCCATCATCTCTTTCTGTTGCACACTCCTACAGAATAAAAAGCAGAAGGTTTATTTCTTCCTCATTATTTTGCTCGTTCAAGCTCCTCCTCACATCTGGTCTCTGCCACAATTGGCAGCAGAAATGCTGATGGAACATGAGGCTTTGTAAGGACATGTGACCTGGGTGGCAGTAGTGACAGCAGCAGCAGGAAGTACAGGAAATCTCATGAGACAGTCTGTTCTTGAACAACTGCCAGACTTCTTCTGCAGATTCATGAGGTTCAGAGAAGTGTACAAGTTATGGGGGTGGGAGGTCAGAGATGTAGTTCTTCACTATTTGAGGTCAGAGATGTAGTTCTTCACCCATAACTGGAAAAATGATCGTGGGATACAACTGTTGGACTCCAATTATGTCTTGTGGCCTCAGTGCTGTAGCTTTTGATTTTTTTTAATTGCCTCCAGGTTTAGTGTTGGGGTTTGGTGCCTACATAATGAATCCATTATTCCTGACAGCCATTTCACTTTCTTTCTTCCTTTCTCTCTTCCTCTTTCTTTCTTTCTTTCCCTCTTTCTCTTCCTCTTTCTTTCTTTCTTTCTTTCTTTCTTTCTCCCTTCCCTTCTTTCCTTTGATAGAACAGAGAGAAATTGAGAAGGAAGGGAGATATAAAGAGGGAAAGAGAAAGAAAGGAACTTGTAGCACTGCTTTACCACTTCTGAAGCTTCTTGCCTACAGATGAGAGCCAAGGGCTTAAACCTGGGTATTTGTGCATTGTGATGTGTGCACTCAACTGGATGTGCCACAGCCTGGCCCCTATTCCCACCCCCCTTTGTTGCTCTTGTTGTTTTATTATTGCAGTTATTATTGTTGTTGTTATTAATGTTGTCGTTGTTGGGTAGGACAGGGAGAAATGGAGAGAGGAAGAGAAGACGGGGGTGGGGGAGAAGAGAAAGACCTGCTTCACTGCCTGTAAAGTGACTCCCCTGCAGGTGGGGAGCTGGGGGCTCGAACTGGGATCCTCATGCCAGTCCTTGTGCTTTGCACCATGTGTGCTTAACCCGCTGTGCTACCACCCGACCCCCAGCCCCTACTTTTTATCCTTACCATTTCAAGCACCAGAGTCACTAGCAATTAACACCGTCACCATTCACCATCAGTGAAAGGCATGGAAAAGGGCTATTTCCACTTTACTGTGCAGGCTTAGAGCACAGTTGCTGCAGAAACATGAGAGTCACATGAAATGAAAGGAATGATTGGCTATTTCTGTGATGTCCTGAGGTAGCTCAGTCAGGGTGATAGACCTGGAGCAGTCAGGATGATAGATCAGAGATGACTTTGGTGAAAGAATCAGCATGGGGCATTATGACACCCTCCTACATTTTTTTTTTTTAAGAAAGATTTTATTTGTTTATCAATGAGAAAGATAGGAGGAGACAGAAAGAAACCAGACATCATTCTGGTACACATGCTGCCAGGGATTGAATTCAGGACCTCATGCTCGAGAGTCAAATGCTTTATCCATTGTGTCATCTCTCGGGCCACACCCTTTTACTTTTATCACAGTTCATCTACCTGAACACACACAATGTGAGCTCTGGGGTCAAGATGTTGGCCCCAAGCCCAGATGATTCTGAAAGTTACATCCCTTATTATGAAGAAAAGAAGAAAAAAAAAGAAAAGAGTGGAGAAGAGGAAGAGGGGAAAAAGGTATGCGGGAGGGGAGACATTGAGTGCCACATGAATGTTACTTCCTGATACAGCAAGCTCTCTTAGAAATGGCTGGATTTCACTGCCAGGGTTTGTTGCAAATACTGAATTAAAGTTAACACTGCAAGACTACCCCTAAGCCAAAAGCTTGATCCATCTAAATCCATCCAGGCACAGGTCTGACTACAAGATCCTTTCTTTTGTTTCCTGTGCATCTGATCCTTCTGTGCATACTGAACACCTAGAGAGCTGGAAACTCTGAGATGGTTTGGCTGTATCTTATAGTCATCAAAATCATAAAGCAGGCACCATTCCTGCCTCTCAGAAAGTACCTGCTGTACTTTCTTCAAGGTTGACTTCTTTAAGCAAGACTGACAAGTTAACATAATGAGGAGGAAGAATGACAGGCAGGCCAGCATGTGGCTGGGGACTAGAGATAAGACTAGGTCTATTGTACCAAAGTAAAGGACTATGGGGTGGGTGGGGTCTTGACTTTTCAGGCCCTGGTCCATGAAGGTGGAGCAGGATCTAAGCTGGGAGTGAGAGTGTTTTACAGAAAACAGGGAAATTTTATCTATGTACCAAACAGTTGTATTTACTGTAAAATAACAACAACAACAATAATAATAATAATACCGGGATGACCATCCCTCTTTGGAGCCTAGGATTAAAGAAACTCCCTTTGCCTCTTTTCTTGCCTGAGAGGGAACTCCTTCTGAAACTGGAAAAGTGGAGCTGAGTATTGTTGGAGCTTGTATGTGTACGTGTGTGCATGTGCATGTGTGTGTGGCGGTGGTGGGGGAGGGCGGGAGTTACAGTCTGGCAGGGACCTGCCACTCGGAAGACAGGGACTGAGGCTCTACTGTTAAGGCCAGTTGAGGTTCATCATGTGGACAGTCTGACTAGTACAGAATTGTACACTCCCGTAAGTCCTGGCCTTCTAGGAACAGGAGCAAGAAGATTCTTAGACTGAGGATAATTACGGGATGACAGGTACTTAGAAACTGTAGTTGATGGTACATATGCTTGACACACTTAGTCTTTCAAAGGAAATCTCAGTTATGGTTACTTTAGAAAGTATATATGTTTATTTATTAATGAGAAAGAGAATTAGAACCTGACCATGGCATATGTGATGCTGGGGATTGAACTCAGCGCCTCATGCTTGAGAGTCCAGCACCCTTCTGTGCCCCAATGATTCACACTCGCATACCCATTTCTTTTCTAATTAACACTCAAGCATTAATGTCAACATTTCTTTAGTAGTTGTGTATCATCTAAGATGAAATTAAAGGCTATTCAAAAAGTTTTACTTCTATCAAGTAGCTGAGCTAGCTGAAGATCATTTATTTAGTTCTACCTCATAGCCAAGAGGAACCCTCACAAACCTCCCAAAGCGTAGCCAGCTAATAAGGGGGCCCAGTGGCCTGCCATGCATTCTGCCAGACTCCGTCCCCTGCCAGTCCTGGGGCATTTAGTCCATCACCACATGGGACCGAGGCCCTGAACTTATGCCTGTGGTAGTGAATGGTTGCCAGGAACCTGACCCTGAGCCCTTGGTTGCTTCTCAGGTTGACCCAAGCTTGGATCCTAGGTCCAGATCCTCATGGAGCACCAGACATAATAAAAAGACAGGAAATCACCAGTACTGATGAATCAAGACAAAAACCTCAACACAATAGAGTTTTATAAACTTTCCAAAGACTTCAAAGCAGTGATTGTAAGGAAGCTCAACAAAATCAGAGAAAATATGAGCAAGTCCTAACAGAAATAATCAAGCCATAGAATACAATGGCTGTGTGTGTGTGTGTGTGTGTGTGTGTGTGTGTGTGTGTGTGTGAATAAAAACAAAAACCAACTACAGCAGACAGTCTCAGTAGCAGAAAGTTAGATGTCAGAGGTTCAATCACAAATCCTGGAGGATAGGTAAGAGAAGATTGTCGAAATGGCCAGCAAAAGAAAAAGGAACTGAAGCAAATCAAGATAAAATAAGAGAATTCTGAGACAGCAAAGCAAGGGAACAGTCAAATGAAAATAAATTCTTAGACTTAGTCTACAGAACTGAGGTTGGCAAAAGGCTATAGGGTTGTTATCATGGAGTGGGTCTAGTAGACGAGGGTGGCTAGATGTGGGTGGGTTCTTTGGTGGTGGGTGTGGCACGGTAACATACATCTTGAAGAATTGTGAGACCAGGTGCACCACTGGCCGTCTCCTAAATAGGTAAGACAATATTACCTTTTGCAAAACAACTCTAGGTGTGTTACAGGAACCTGAAGGAAACAGAATGTATGATGTGTGATTCCAGGTGACTTTGGGTTCAGAACCCCTTGTGTCGTCATCTCTGGCAAATCACGGTGTCAGGTGGACCCAGAAATTATTCTTTTTTTTTTTTTTTCCTTCAGGGTTCTTAATGGGACTCAGTGCCAGCACTGCGAATCCACCACTTCTAGAGGCTATTTTCCCCATTTGTTGCCCTTGTTGTTGCCTTTGTTGTGGTTGTTATTGTTGTTATGGCTGTTGTTGTTGTATAGGACAGAGAGAAATTGAGAGAGGAGGGGAAGACAGAGAGGAAGAGAGAAACAGATACCTACACCTGCAGACCTGTTTCACCATTTGTGAAGCAAGCCCCCTGCAGGTGGGGAGCTGGGGGCTCAAACTGGGATCCTTCAGTTGGTCCTTGCGCTTAACCCACTGTGCTGCTGCCTAGCCCCCCCAAAATTATTCTTAAACAAGAAGTTCTGTGTCTTCTGTGACACACCACAGGAGGCAGAATAGGAGAGTGCAGCAAGAGAGGCTCCCCTAGCACCTACCATGTTGCATCAGCTCATACGCCTGGCAGTGCAGATGATTCTTAACAACCTGCTCAAGGAGGTGCCAGGCACTTGGATGGATGGTTGTGGTGTTTGCATTGTATCGATGTTGAAAATTGATGCCGGTGTCCATTGTAGTCTCTGAAGTAGGTCTTAGAAGAGAACAGGGATGAGAGAAAAGTCCATGAGCCTCTAGAGCTCTGAGCAGTGCCATGCCATTCACTCTGTATGTCTGAGGTCAGGATTTAGATGTTCTCCTGTACTGGATGAAGTGTGATGCTAACAGCTACCCCTCCTAGTGAAAGACGTTGGGATTTTCTTTTCTTTTGTTCAGGGAAAGGAAAGCAACATATTATCCCTCCTAGACTGATCTAGCCCTTCTCTGATCTAGACTGATGTGGCCCCTCTGTCCTCACTAAACTCAGAGAGGTCCTCATGGGCATAGGAACTCTACTGTCTTACAGAGTTAATGGACCAGGGAGAGCTGCAGACCACAAACAGAAAGCATATTGGGGCGATGAAATAGCTCATTTGGATAGTGCTCTGCTTTGCCGTGTGCATGAACCAAGATTGAGCTCAACATCACATTGAAGGAAGCTTCGGGGCTATGAACTCTTTCACTCTCTGTCTCTCTGTCTACCTGTCCATGTCTTAAGAAATAAACAAATAAAGAAATAAAGAGGGTTGGGGAGACAGCATAATGGCTATTACTTTAAATATTTTACTTATTAAAAATTTTTTTATATTTATTTATTTATTTATTTTCCCTTTTGTTGCCCTTGTTGTTTAACATTGTTGTGGTTATTGATGTCTTTCTTGGATAGGACAGAGAGATGGAGAGAGGAGGGGAAGGCAGAGAGGCAGAGAGAAAGATAGACACCTGCAGACCTGCTTCACCACTTGTGAAATGACTCCCCTGCAGGTGGGGAGTCAAGGGCTCAAATCAGGATCCTTATGCCAGTCCTTACGCTTTATGCCATATGTGCTTAACCTGCTGCGCCACTGCCCAACTCCCAGTATTTTACTTATTGTTGGATAAAGACAGAGGGGAAATTGAGAGGGAAGGGGGAGATAAAGTGAGAGCCAGAGAAACACCTGCAGCCCTGCTTCACCACTTGTGAAACTTTCTCCTCTGGGGCTTGAACCTGGGTTCTTGCTCACTGTAATGTGTGCTCTTAACCAGGTGTACCACCACCTAGCCCTGCATAATGGTTATGTAAAAGGCTTTCAGCATCATCTTATGCCAGAGCTGAGCAGTGCTCTGGTAAAGAAGAGAAAGGTCGGAGGGAGGGACAGGGGGAGGAAGAACATGTCAAACACAAATGTCTCCTTAAACTTTATCCCCTGGCTTTGGGTTAAGGCTACTCACACAGACTTCTGAGAAAGCCTAAGCAAGGCTGTGTGGTTTTTGTATCAGGATCAGTTAAGAATAATGTGGTTTCTGGTAAGCATGCTTAGGAATATGTGGAAAGTATGCTTAAATTTACATTTATAAAGGGGCCAGGTGGTGGTGCACCTGGTTGAGCACACATATTACAGTACTCAAGGAACCGGGTACTACCCCCAGGTCTCCAACTGCAGGGGAGAAGCTTTGCAAGTGGTGAAGCAGTGCTGCAGGTGTCTCTCTGTCTCTCCCTCTCTATTACCCCCTTCCCTCTTGATTTCTGGCTGTCTCTATCCAATAAATAAAGATGAAAAAATTTAAATAAAAATTTTACATTTATAACTGTCTGATTAAGCTTCATGGTGGGGAGGGGGATGCTGAGGGTTAAAGTAAAAGAGACTCCTCAGGGGGTCGGTAGCGCAGTGGATTAAGTGCATGTGGCGCAAAGCATAAGGACTGGCTTAAGAATCCCGGTTCAAAACCCCGGCTCCCCATCTGCGGGCGAGTTGCTTCACAGGCGGTGAAACAGGTCTGCAGGTGTCTATCTTTCTCTTCCCCTCTCTGTCTTCCCTTCCTCTCTCGATTTCTCTCTGTCCTATCCAACAACAAACAACATCAACAACAACAGTAATAATCACAACAAAGGCAACAAAAGAGGGGGAAAAAGACCTCTAGTAGCAGTGGATTCATGGTGCAGGCACTTAAGCCCCAGCAATAACCCTGAAGGCAAAAAAAAAAAAATAGAGATTCCTCAGCAGACCACTTGATTGGTGACATAATTAAAATACTTCAGATTGCAATTTATCTTGTCCATACTTAGATGGGAGAGAATGAAAAAAAAAAATGCTGAGATAGTCCAGGGAGCTTACTTAAAAGTCTAAACAATATAAGATTTTTATTTTAAAATTTAATGTAAGATAATTTATAAATCATGGAGAGAATGACTTAGACCACTAGCTCTTGTTTCTGATTCCAAATTAATGACTTCTTTCTCCTGGATTCTTTATCATCTGTAGAACTGAAACAATAATACTTAAAAAATTTGAAAAGTAATCGTGATACTAAATTAGGTAAAAGTGCTTTATCTAAAGCTTAACATTTTTACATAAACATTATTGTTATTCACTTGGTTCTTATTATTATGCCAGTATCATTCCAAATGTGACTTGGCCCAGTAAGTCTTGGGTTCTATATAGATACAGACTGAGAGGTAAAGAGAAAGAGACCACAGCATTGAAGCTGCTGCTTCTTCTTCCTCTTCTTCTTCTTCTTCTTCTCCTTCTCCTTCTCCTTCTCCTTCTCCTTCTCCTTCTCCTTCTCCTTCTCCTTCTCCTTCTTCTTCTTCTTCTTCTTCTTCTTCTTCTTCTTCTTCTTCTTCTTCTTCTTCTTCTTTTAAAACGATTTTTACTTATAAAATGGAAACACTGACAAGACCATAAGATAAGAAGGGTACAATTCCACACAGTTCCCACCACCAGAACTCCATATCCCATATCCTCCCCTGATAGCTTTCCTATTCTCTATCCCTGTGGGAGTATGGACCCAGGGTCATTATGGGGTGCAGAAGGTGGGAGGTCTGGCTTCTGTAATTGCTTCCCTGCTTTGAAGCTTCTTTCTATGCAGTGGAGGCTGGCCTCAAACCTGAGTTACATGGCAAAGCAGCACACTATCCAACTTATATAAAAAGGCAAGTTGGGAAATTGCTCTTCTTATTATCACTATTACTAATGTCCTTGTTTTAATTTTGGTTAATATCTTTTTCTCAGAAGCAAAAATAGGAGTACCAGATAGCTGCTCCCAGCCAAATGGCCCACAAAAACAAAATCACTGGGAAATATTTTGATTTAGCATTCATTTACAAAACTGTAAGATTTCAGGGTTATCGCTTCACGCCACAGCAGCAAAACTTTCTTTAGTGCAGTGGGGGCCAGACTTAAACTTGGGTTGTACGTATGGCAAAGTAGCACACTATCCAAAACAAGGTCATTTTAATATTTATACACACATACATATGCGTGTTATGTTATTGTGGGGAACAATGCGAAAACACACTGTCTATGCCTTAAAACAAGGACTGAGACACTGAGAATCATGAGCAAGGCAAAAGTTCTACATATATATATATACACACACAGGGGTGTAAGCCAGCAAGTACACCAAAGACAATCTTCAGGGCTTTTTATACATAGCTAGGACCTGGTAACAACCTGTCCTTTTCCCGTTTGGCAAGTGGGAATTGGCTTTCAATCTAACCGTATTCAAGAAAGGGAATGGGAGCGGATGTATGAGAAGTAAGGAGGGGGCCAGTAGTCTAGGCTTACAGTGTAACTATGTTTGGGAAGACGATGGGAGCGGATGCATGAGAAGCAAGTGAGGAGGGGGCTGGGTAGTCTAAGCTAACTTTGAAAAAAACTGGGCAAGGGGTCACATGCACTTACACGTGGTGCAAAGTGCAAGGACTGGTGTAAGAATCCCAGTTTGAGCCTCCAGTTCCTCATCTGCAGGGGAGTTGCTTCACAGGTGGTGAAGCAGGTCTGCAGGTTATCTGTCTTTCTCTCCCCTTCTCTGTCTTCCCCTCCTCTCTCCATTTCTCTCTCTGTCCTATCCAACAGTGTTGACAGCAATAACAACAATAATGACTACAGCAATAAAACAACAAGGCCAATAAAGGGGAAAATAAATAAATATTAAAAAAAAGAAAAAACAGGGCATGGTTGTAGTCATGTAGATGTGCAAGGGTCAGGGGTCTCTACTCAGACTGGATTGATAAACATCTACAAATAGATGGGCTGAATAAACTGAAAGGCTGCAACCAAATGGGCCATTTCTCACATTATTATTTATTTTTATTTTTATTTTTATCAAAGCTCTGCTCAGCTTCTGACTTATGGTGGTACTGGGAATTGAATCTAAGACCTTTGGTCCCTCAGGCATGAAAGTCTTTTAGCATAAACATCATGCTGTCTTTCCCCCCCAAAGCAAACTAATTAAATATGGGCCTTCTCTCCTATTATCTGATTATTTTCATTTGACCCTGCCACTACTCTTTCTTACACTATGAAAACACCCCCACCCCCAAGGACCTAGAGAAGTATATGATTTTAGTTAGTGTTGGTATCTTCTAATTCTGCTCTTAAAAACCCCTTCTGTTTCATTTGGTTTAAATCCCCCCTGCTTAACATTGCATTCTATTTACATAACCACTGTATTCTATTTACATAACCACTGCCGTCTATTTACATAAATCACTTTTACATTTACATAAAGCACCACCTTCCCTCCAGGGCATTGGTGGTTTAGTGGTAGAATTCTCACCTGCTCCACCCCCTCTCCTTGTCACACCCTGATTTTCACCAGTCACTTTTCTCTCCACCCTCTCTGCATCACTTCCTGTTCACACCCTACTTGGGAAGTATATATAAAGACAACATTGTTCGTTTTAGTTAGTTGTTAGTTTAGTCTAGCTTGGTATAGATTGTGCTGCGTCCTGCATGAATAAAGAGATACTGCGTACAGCTCAACCATGAGACCCTGGTCATCTGTCTCCCGTCAGTGAAGCTTAGCCCGACAAGTTAGTACTCAAGATTCCAACAGTGTTAACATTGTTGTTAACATGGAATGAGTGAATAGAGACCCTTCTGTGAGCTAGGAGGCCGTGGACTTGTGTGAGTGGTAATGATGATAGTGGGAGATATGGAGATGGTGATATAGGGCAGTTTGTGAACACTGAATGAGTGGATAAGGATGTGGACTACTGGTCCCCATTACAACAGTGAATATACTCAGGCAGCCTCTGGAAAAAGGATGTCATGGAGAGGGAGACCTATGACCGGAGGGTTATCAAATCTAGATCTGGGGGCCCAGTGATGGTGCACCTGGTTGAGCACACATGCTAAAATGCGAAAGGACTCAGGTTCAAGCCCCCTGTTCCACACGCGGGGGGGGAAGCTTTGCGAATGGTGAAGCAGTGCTGCAGGTGTCTTTCTCTCTTTCTCTCTGTCACCCCCTTCCCTCTCAATTTCTGATTGTCTATATACAATAACTAGAGATATTTACAAATTTTTTTTAATCTTCTAGATCTCTGTCCCCACCCTGCAAGCTCCGTAGTCTGAGCAATGGCAGACAGCTTCCAGGTAGTCACCACTGGATTTTCTTCCCCTCTATGCTTTGCTCTAGGCAGCTCACATGAAGGTTTGTCATGTGTGCCTATTTTATTATTTTTATTTTTTGTTTTATTATTTTAAAAAGATGTAATGACATACAATATTACATCAGTTTCATGTGTACAAGATTGTGATGGTTATTTCTTTTTAAAAATATTTTGTTTTGGGAGTCGGGTGGGTAGTACAGCGGTTAAGCGCATGTAGTGCAAAGCGCAAGGTCCGGAGAAAGGATCATGGTTCGAGCCCCCGGCTCCCCACCTGCTGGAGAGTTGCTTCACAGGCAGTGAAGCAGGTCTGCAGGTATCTATCTTTCTCTCCCCCTCTCTGTCTTCCCCCCATCTCCATTTCTCTCTGTCCTATCCAACAACGACAACAACAATAATAACTACAACAACAATGAAAAACAACAAGGGCAACAAAAGGGAAAATAAATAAATATTAAAAAATTATAAAAAATATTTTGTTTTATTTTAATGAAATATATATATATATATATATATATATATATATATATATATATATAGAGAGAGAGAGAGAGAGAGAGAGAGAAAGAGAGACCGAGACCAAAGCACTACTCAACTCTGGTTTATGGTGGCGTGAGGGATTGAACCTGGGGCTTTGGAACCCCAGGCTTGAAAGTCTTTTTGCATAATCATTTTGCTATCTCTCTTGTCCATGATTTACTATTTCTAGGTATTGCATTTCATCATGCTGCCTTCATCCTTCCCCATCCCCCCTTCCCTCATGTGTTAGAGTTCTTTGTGTTTTGTTCTGCTTTTATAGAATATTTTCTGATACAAATTTTGGGAGGTGGTGACAGTGACATAGGCACTGTTCACATGGATTACTTCTATAGGGTGACCAGACAGGTGTTCAGGAATATAAAGAGACAGGCCCAAGGAGAGTCGGTGTGCAAAGTCAGTCAGCAGATCATCTGGGGTGGAAACCAGAGCTGGGTCAGGAAGGCTTGTCCCCTCAGTGCCTGAGCTCACTGCAGGATGGAAGTGTGGCTCTGTAAGGAGCACCTTCTGCAGGGGGTACATGGCCTGGCTGCAGATGTGAGTCTTCCCCTGGGACCCTGACTGAGGCAGTGGCCAGAAACAAGCTGAAGACACACTTTCCTTCCATCATGGGCACTTGTGAAGGCAAACCCAAAAGGCAGGTGAGGGGATCGAGTCTATGGCTGGGGTTAGGGAATAAGAGGGGAAGGAAGAATGTGAGAGCTATGGGTCCATTTACAAGATAGCTTCCAGGAGCAGAGGGATGAACTCAGGTGGCCACTGGCTGGCTGTCAAAATGCTCCCATCAGGACAATGATCTTCCAAAGGAGAGAGTTGTACTTCTATCATGTGTGCCTTTTTATTTACTTCATTTTAGTTTCAATTGTTATTATTATTATTATTTTTTACCAGAGCACTGTTCAGCTCTGGCTTCTGGTGGTATATGGGATTGAACCTGAGACTTTGGAGCCTCAGGCATGAGAGTCATTGCATAACCATTATGCAGTGTACCCTCCACCCTTCAACTGTTATTATTTTGTAATCCTGGTAATAATACATTTTGAGGACAAAAGCTTTTTAACATATTCATTAGGTGAGTTTCCCATCTGTGTCTCTCATGCACACACACAATTTCACTGCCTATGGCCACTTTTTTCCACTCTGAGATACACAGAGGAAGAGAAAGATTTAGAGAGAGAGACTACAGCACTGAAGCTTCCTCTGAGGACCTGAGGCTGGGATTTGAACCTAGGTCTACACACATGATAACTCAGTGAGCTATCTTTCCAACTAGGATGTTTTTTTTTTTTTAATGTAGTATGTGTGCACACACAGGTAACTTTTTTTAAAGTTACAGGTATGTGCCCATATAAAAAGTTAAATTACTACTTGTTACATAGTCAGGCAGTATTCCCTTAGTTCACTGAGAAGACATCTCCCCATGTGGGGGTGTTGCTGGGGGAGGGGAGAGAAGGTTTGACTGCAGAAGTGTGCCTGTGTGTTCTCAGCAGATTGAGTCTGGCAGGCTTTGTAATCCTGTAGTCCAGGTGAGTGAGAAGCACAATGAAGTGAGGAGGTCGGTTCCTTTCCTGTGTTCCTTTCAGAACTGTGAGCTTTTTAATGTCTCCTCCAATTTTGAAAACTGACTGTTGTCACATCAGAAGTCTTCAGCTTCTCTTTTTCTAGGGTCCAGGGCAGGCCCGGACAGTGACCAGGACACCTGGTCCCATGTAAATTCTATGCAGACTGCCTCCAGTCTTCCCCTTCCGCCTACAACACCCAGGCTGCACTGAATGCCCCAAACAGGCACTATTTAAACTGGATTGAGGGGCACTGATATGGGTGTGTTAGAAGAGAATCAAATTCCAGGAATCTCAAAGCTATTCATTTGGAAGACTATTCATGGAAGCCTGGGAGTTAAACAGGGTATTCTTGAATATATACCCTCCCCCCTGAAGCTTAGGCTATTGTTTGCTTCATAATGATTTACCTCTGGGGGTTTGCAAAGCCCCCCACCCCCTGCCACTCAGCACAATTGCCAGTCCTGTAGCAGGTAGCAGGAGGAAGGGAGAACAAAGCTATATTGTCAGAAAGTTGAGGGCTGGCCCAAACACAGCAGTGCTCCAGAAAATATTTTTGGAGATTTCTTCCCTAGCTGCCTGTAGCTGTTCTTCCCAACCCTCAGTCACTGAACTGGGAGAGAAAATTCACTTCTCATTCAACAGAGAAGCCTGAGTGCTTCTATTGCATTAAGAGGAAAAAAGAAAAATAAAGCCAGTGGGGCAGGTCACAGCCCAGAAGCCCCTTGTACTGCCCTTGTCCCGGCTCTGTCCCTGCCTTGACTTTGCAGGGGGGTCAGGTACTCCTTCAGCTCAAGCTTCATCCAGTTAACTGGGGCAGCTCGCCTGAGTAGGAACTCCCAATGGCAAAGGCTAGGGAGTGGGGAGGTGGGGCAACAGAAATTTTTTAAATTTCTTTATTGGGGAATTAATGTTTTACATTTGACAGTAAATACAATAGTTTGCACATGCATAATATTCCCAGTTTCCCATATAACAATACACCCCCCACTAGGTCCTCTGTCATCCTTTTTGGACCTGTATTCTCCCCACCCACCCACCCCAGAGTCTTAGGGCAGCAGAATTTTTAACAGTGAATTATTGGGCTGGAAACGTTGTCACAGTGGAATCTGAAATGGACTCTGTTATCAATGAGATACTTTAGCCATCCTGCTCCCCTCTCTCTCCTTTTATTTTTTAAAATTGATTTAATAATGATTGACAAGACCATAGGACAAGAGGGGTACAATGCCACATACTCTCTCTTTATTTTTCTTTTCTTTTTTTAAAGTTTTTTTTTCCTTCTGTTGCCCTTGTTTTATTGTAGTTGTTGTTGTTACTGATGTCATCGTTGTTGGATAGGACAGAGAGGAATGGAGAGAGGAGGGGGAAGACAGAGGGGGAGAGAAAGATAGACACCTGCAGACCTGCTTCACTGCCTGTGAAGCGATTTCCCTGCAGGTGGGGAGCTGGGGGCTCCAACCGGGATCCTTACTCTGGTCCTTGTGCTTTGAGTCAGTTGTGCTTAACTCGCTGCGCTACAGCCTGACCCCCTATTTTTCTTTTAAAGCATACATTTATCTATATGAGAGAGAGACAGACAGACAGAGAGAGACAGACAGAGAGAGAGAGAAAAGAGAGAGAGAGAGAAAGAATGAGAGAAAACTAAGGGATTGATCTTAGGACCTTGTGAGTCTAAGTCCTGCACTTTATATCCCTGGCCCTCTTTCTCTTTTTACACTGCAGTAGCATATTGGTTTGCAACAATATATACAGCACCACATCCACCAAGAAGGTTTGATTACCATGCACCTCATTCACGGCCCCTTCTACACTCCTTCCATCCCATCTACTCCTCCTCAGACAACCATTATTACAGCGTCAGAATCTAATTGTGACCATGTGTGCTTATGAGTGTGTGTGTGTGTGTGTGTGTGTTTTCCACATCTATGTGATAACACTCAATATTTGTCTTTCTCTTGGCACTCAGACTTCCTAAAGTAGGTATAAATGTGGGAGGGTGTTGAGAGTGTTGCAGGTTAAGCCACAAGCCACAGTTTGAACAGACTGAATTTTGCTAGCATCCTAGCCTGTCAGGACTTCCTAGTAGAATTTTTGGTGCTGTAAGCAAATCAGTTCCTTTTATTTTTAAGAGTGTAGGAGAAGCTGTGAAGAAACCCTTCAACAAAAGGAGTAAAGATGAAATGACATATGGGATGAGAACAGCAACTGGTGAGCTAGACAGTTGATGCTAATGATAGCTAGCTTTGAGCATTCATTCATTCATCTTGCCTGGGTTTATCTACCTGTTGATTCCATGGATTCAGATTCATGGAGCCCTTACTCTGTGCTCAGCACTGTGATGTTAGGGAAAGATCAGTGAGCAAAATAGAAGCAGTGTCTGCTTTCTTGAGGCTTGGGACCTGGTGAGGGAGACAGGCTACTATGACACAAATCAATTATGTAACTGTGGTGTTAGCAAGAAGAGGCACAGGGCAGAATAAAGGCAAATAGTAGGGGTGATGGGTCAGGAACATTTCTATGAAGAAGGCTGAGCCCTGAAGGACTAGCTAACTAGCTAGATGAATGGGGAGGGGAGTTAGGGCAGTGATCTCAATAGAAATAATTACATGACTGAAGAGAGAGGCAGGTGAAAAAGTGAATCTAAAAAAAAATCATTCACGAAAGACAAATGAGGAAAACAAGATAAAGAGAGAACAAAACAAATTAAAGCCAGAACACAGTGAGGATGACAGCTGTTTCAGTAGCTACAGCTGTGGTGAGTGTGAGTGCAGGGCCGCCTCTTCTCAGTCTGGCTCTTCCTCATTGCAAGAAGATGGCATTTTGTTGAAGAACGAAGGCAAGTCTTTTTAATACGACATCCCCAGCATGTCACCTTCAGCCATATGGATGCCGTGAAGTTTGTACTAGATTAATGAGGTTATCAAGTGACAGACAAAATTGGAGGTGGTTATGGATAAAACTGGAATTATTGAGCACCTGTGAGAGGCATTTTGTATGCATATTATTTAATGCTCACCCTGTAAGTGGACAGCACTTACTCAGAGAAGGCAGGTGACTGTTCACACTGAAGGAGAGAAGTGAGTTAGCTCTGACTTTTACCTGACATGCTTCCACGCTGCTTTGCAGTGTTAGAAAATTTCAGAGAGCACTTGAGCCCAGACTGTTATTCTGTACGGGACACAGAGCTCACAAGTTTATAGTTCATGTAGGGTCCTTCTTTTCTTTTAGACAGAGATAGCACCAAAGCTTCCTTCAATGTGATGAGGACCAGGCTGAAACCTGGGTCATGCACATGGCAAAGCAACACACAATCTAAGCAAGCTGTTTCGTTGTTCCTGCAGAGTTGTTACTAATTAGTGTCAACGTCAAACATAGCACTTCATTCTTCTGGCCTTGGATTCTACATCTAGGAGATGAAGGGACTGTATCAGGTGGTCTGTCTGTGATCCCTTTCAGCTTTGAACTTGAGTAACTATGGGTCCAGGAGGCATTTACACAACTAGTCCACATTCTCATCAGCAACTCCCAACTACCTTTCTCACTGGCTAATTCCTTTATTTCCTGTTCCAGCCCTTAACTTAGAAACAGGAAAGAAAATATCTGGTCTGTTTAAATCCTGGACCCGAGCGCCCCCTAGGCAGACAGAGGTAAACTGTCACAGCTCTGGAATAAATGTGGGAACTAGCCTCTAATGTCAGCACCGAATTCCTGAACTTTCTTCCCTGCTTGTTCTTCAAGGAGGCAAAGTAATGGGCTTACCTGATCACAGGAGAGTGCATGGCAGAAGAATGAGAGGGAGAGGGTGGCAGGCTATGTTCTCAGTTGGATTGTGGGGGTTCTGCAGAGGTACCCACTAAGCATTCAGCATGGAAGGAATGAGCTATAGGCCTCACAGACACTGCTCTGTGGAGACAAGGCAGGGGCCACATAGCAAGGGGTCAGGCACAAAAGCAGTTGCTGGAAAAATGGTCCACAGGGAACCATCCAAGGTTACTAGACACCAATTGTTGTGTTGTTTATGTTGCCTTCCTGCTCCTATAGATGGCACATGTACGTCTCAATAGATTTTTATCTTTGTGTCTATACCATTTTTTGCTTTTCCCCATTTTGTTTTGTCTGCTGTATATACATTGTCTGCATCCATAGTCTGTAGGACCATTGTTTTAAACTTTTTATGGTAGGGCTATACCACAGTCATGCACTTTTTGAGAAGTATTACAGGGCGCGGGGGGGGGGTAACATAATGGCTATACAAAGTAATTTTAATGCATAAGCCTCTAAAGTCTCAGGTTCAATCCCCAGCACCACCATAAGCCAGAGCTGAGCAGAATTCTGATTAAAAATAAATAAAAAAGAAGTAGTGTATATTCATGAATATATGTTTGTATACGGTATGGGTTTTATAATATGTGCATATTTATATGTCTGTGTTGCACTTGTGTGTGTGTGTGTGTGTGTGTGTGTGTGTGTGTGTGTTATCCTGTGTGGGGATGAAGCCCTCAAGTTTAGTCCCAGTGCAGGCCTTGCTTCCTGCCTGAGTACAAATCTCTCTCAGGCTCTTCTGGGGGCTGTGCCTGAGGTCCTGTCAGTCGTGAGAGCATGTCCTAGGGCAGGTGTTTACAAGGTGTCCCTGTGCTGACAACACTGTGGTTACTGAGGGTCAGTGTCTGCAGTTATCAGTGGAGACAGGCCTCTCAGAAAGCTGTTATCACAGGCACCAGAGTACTTGAATTCAAGGGGATGTTTTTCTCTACCATTATATTTTCACTTTTTATTTTAAAAAAAAGAATAAGAAGGGAAAACACAAAGCAGAACTTGAACTGGAGTTGGTGTATTGCACCATAGTGAAAGACTCAAGGAGGACACAGAAGGGGTAGAATTATGTGGAAAACTAAGAAATGTTATACATGTACAAACTATTTTACTGTTGACTGTAATCCCCCAATTAATTAATTAATACCCCAATAAAGAAAGAAAAAAGGATAAATGTAATAAATTGTTGTGTAACAAACTGTGAAAGATTAATATGAAAAAAATACTTCTTGGGTGAATTGTCGATAATTCTCGTTTGGCCCATTCAAGTCAACAGCTTTTTTTTTTTTTTTTTTTTTTTTTGCCTTCAGAGTTATCACTAGGGCTTGGTGCCTGCACTCTGAATTCACTGCTCCTGGAGGTCATTTTTTCCCTTTTTTGTTTGTTGTTGTTATTGCCTTGTTATTATTTTTATTGTTATTGTTGTTATTGCTGTGTTGGATAGGACAGAGAGAAATGAGAGGAGGGGAAGACTGAGGGGGGAGAGAAAGACAGACACTTGCAGACCTGCTTCACTGCCTGTGAAGTGACTCCTCTGCAGGTGGGGAGCCAGGGGCTCGAACTGGGATCCTTACTTAGGTCCTTGCACTTTGCGCCATGTGTGCTTAACCTGCAACGGGTCATAATCAGGGGGAAAACACTTAAAAAATTTTTTATTGGCAGATTAATGTTTTACAGTCAACAGTAAATACAATAGCTTGTACATGCATAACATTTCTCAGTTTTCCACATAACAGTACGACCCCCACTAGGTCCTCTGTCATCCTTTTCCAGGACCTGTACCTTCCCCATTCTCCCCTCCCCCCGCCAAGTCTTTTACTTTGGTGCAAGACACCACCTCCAGTCCAGTCTCAACTTGTGTTGAGAAAAAACTTTCTTTAGGCTACAGCCTTCTGGCCTAAATTCATTTTTGTTTATCCCCCGTGAATGAGCTTCTTCTCCAGCAGCCACTAAGTACAGTAGATCTGCCTTGCATGGGGGCAGGCATACAGGCTACCAGGCACAGAGGAGCAGTTTGGCAGCCAAGTGTGTAGGCTCTAGGACAAGATAGAACTATCGCTTCCTATCTTCACTCCTACCTCTGTGACCTAGAAAAGGTGACATCCTTCAGGTCCTGAGGCCTCCTCTGTGTCACAAGCACTTGCTTCACTAGCAAGCTGTGAGGCTCACCTGGCAGGAAGCAGTGATTGTCAGTACATGTTCTCAGTATGGCTGGAATGTGACTGTCATTCTGTGTCCAGGGTCAGCCAGCCTGGGTCAGGCATGCACTCACCTTGAGCATGCTCTCTCCTGTTGCCCAAGAGGCTTCCCTGCCCCAGTACTCCCTTTCTGATTGGGCAAGGCAGGGACTTTGTCTTTATTTTTTTTAGAGAGAGAGAGAGAGAGAGATCACAACATTAAAGCTTCTTTAAAGCTTCTTTCAATACAATGGGAGCCAGGGTCTAACTTGGGCTGTATACATGGCAAGGTCACACACTATCTAAGTGAGCTATTTTACTGTACCCCTATTATTATTATTATTATTATTATTATATTTTTTAAACCAGAGTACTGCTCAACTCTGGCTTATGGTGGTGCTGGGGATTGAACCTAGAACCTTTACTACCCCAGGCATGAAAGTATTTTTGCATAGCTATTATGCTATCTCCGCAACCCTCCCCTGCCCCTTTTGAAGATATATTTATGTTTGTGAGAAAAAGAGAAGGATGAGACAGAGTCAGATCATGACTGGCATGCTGGGGATCAAACTTGGAATTTTACATTGGAGAGTCTGACGCTTCATCCACTGTGCCACCTGCTGGACCTCTGGGACTTTTGTCTTATCTGGCTTATCTATCTACTTAATCTCCTAGAATCTAACATATTGCAGAAGTTCAGTGGTTGAGTGAACAAATGAATGAGTCAGTCAGTCAGTCAATCAAGTCAGTCAGTTAGCCAGCCTTTCGTAGAGTCAGATGACTGCTTAGAAAGTGGGCCCATCAGCTCTTATGCCCTGCTTCTGGGGGTTTTCACCAGCACAGCTGCCCTCCCCCACTCTTCACCCTCTCTCAGTGCCTGGAAAACTGGTGCTGGTCTTTATAGGGTGCGTCCTTTAATGCCCATCAAATAATTCTTTTTTTTTTTCTTTTCCTGTATATGATAGGACAGAGAGAAGTTGAGAGGGAAGGGGAAATAGAGAGGGAAAGAGACAAAGAGATACCTGTAGCCCTTCTTTACCACTTGTGAAGCTTCCCCCCTATAGGTGGAGAGCAGGGGCTTGAACCTGGGTCCTTGTACATGGTAATGTGTGCACTTAACCAGTTGTACCACCACCTAAACCAGAGATAATTTGTCTTTTATGGATTGAGATTCCCCCCCTGAGTTTAATAGTTTGTAAGTATGCATATTTAGGCCTCCTGGTGAGTTCCTGAGGGTCTCAATGATGAGACAAACAGGATTCAGAGGAAGAACAGGAGGGACCTTCCATGTCTACCTAGAAGCCCTGGGCCCTTGGGCCATAGCATATAAAAGTGTTCTTTGGGCTCGTATACTTTACAACACATGACAAGTGTTAAAAATTGAAACTAAAAAACTCCCTGATGGTCAAGACCTGCAGAAGCAGTGTGCCACAGATGTCAGCTTAGTAGTGAAGTCAGTTTCTCTGTGTCCAGGGCAGGCTTGGGCCAGAAGCACCAAGCAGCCTGAGGCTCTGCTCTGCTCCCTCTTTTGGGGGTTCAGGTGGGACTTCCTACCACCCTGTTCTGTCAGTCAGCTGAACTTAAGGACCATATGCAATGAAGTATATATACTTTCCTTTCTTTGTTCTTCAAACCCAAAGAACCTGGCAGATTTGGATAGCTTTCTGGTTCCTCAATAACTAGAACGTTCTATTGTGATGGAGGGAACCCTAGTTGGGTTTGCTGTCTTCAAATTTTAATGTTTTTATTTTTTGGTTACAATTCCTTTTTTTTTTTAATTGGAGGATTAATGGTTTACAGTCGACAGTGAAATACAATAGTTTATACATGCGTGACATTTTCACATATCAATACTACTCCCACTAGGTCCTCCTCTGCCATCATGTTCCAGGACCTGAACCTATCCCCACTCCAGAGTCTTACTTTGGTGCAATACACCAAGTTTGTTTGTTTGCTTTTTTTAGTTGCAAACCCTTCCCCTCCCCTTTTTTCTTTTCTTTTTTTTCTATGGAGTTACTACATAATCCCACCATTTCCGCTGGTCATTTTTTTCTTTCTCTATAATAGTGGGTGAGAGATAGAGGGCAAGAAGGAGAGACAATTGCACTGCAGATGGGGGTTAGGGACTTGAACTTAGGTCCTTATGCATGGTAACATGTATGCTCTACCAGGTATGCCACCACTGGGCCCAGGGGATCCCTTGTTTTAACCCTTCTGATAGGTCAGGCCTTGTAGTTGGAAGTAAGTGGAATCCACTGACAAAGAAAGAAAAAGCAATCCCTACTCTCTGGGGTCATCCAGGCTGCAGGTCTGGCTCATAGTACCACATTGTTTCTTTATGTAGACAGAGTTCTTTCCTGAGAAGCTTATTTCATGTCCACTCCCTGGCCCATCTTTTCTTTTCCCACCATCTGAACTAGCCAAGTAGTAAACTTTCCAATAATTAAATTTTTATTCTGAGGTTAGTGTAGATTTATGTGTAATTATAATAAAGAATAGATCTTGTCTACTACCATTTGCATAGTTTACCCCAGTGCTAACTGCTTGCAACACTTTAATATAATGTCACAACCAGGAAATTGCTGTTGACAATGAGACACAAAACAGTCCTGTGTCTGTTAGCACAAGAATCTTTCAAGTCACCCCTTTAAAGCCTCTGCTTCCTTCCTGATACACCCCCATCCCTGACCCCTGGCAACCACTAGCCTGTTCTCCACTTATATAGTTTTGTCATTTTGAGAAAATTACATAAATGGAATAATCAACATGTACATTTTGGGGATTGATTTTTTTCCTACTCTGTATAATTCCCTGATTACCTGCCAGTTCCCTGGACTTGTGGTTATCAGCAGTTCATTCCTTTCCATTCCTGGGTAGTGTTCCGTAGTGTGCGTGTCCCAGTTTGTCTAGCTACCATTTCAGTTATCTGAGTTGTGTCTGGTGTTTGACTATTTTGAATAAGACCATAACTGTTCAGGTATTTGTGTGAATCTGCGTTTTTGATTTCTTCAGGACAAAAACCCAGAGGTACAATTGCTGGGCTATGTGTAGTTGTCAATTAAGCTTGACGGGAGATTGGCTGTCTTCTAGGATGACAGTGCCATTGCACAAGATGCCTGGTAGGAGAGAAATGGTCTGTCCACTTCCTCACCAGTCAGTGAACTGGTGATCAGTTACCCCACCCCCTCCCCAAATCACCCTCCACTGGATGGGGTGAGGTGGAGGAGACAGCTTACGGTTGGCTTTTATGTTTGTACCCCCAACTTTGCAGGCTTTTTTAGTCTCCATGCTGATTTCAGTTCTATGCTGCTTGTCCTTATTATTTCTGCATTTGTCCAGATGGGACCCCAACCCTCAGCAGTGGTCAGCAGAAATCTTCTTCCTCCTCCCAAAGCTAATGATTTCTATTACTTCAATGAATTTTTAATGCATTCTAACCCTGAGATACCATAGTAGACCTTGACCACAAGAAACTCCTTTTATTTGCTTAATATCTTTTTATAATTCCATTCTTTGGATTAAAAGACATCACTCTAAATATGGAATGTACACGAATAGTGATGAATAGTACAACTCCTGAATCCAGATGACATATCTCTGTGAATACACCAAGGATCCTGGCCTTTGGCAGACTCTGTTCTATTCCATTCCTTGTTGTTTTCGGGTTTATGTTCCTGGATCTTTTTCAAGTGACTAAAGTCAAGTCTCCATCCTGTGCCAGCTCCAATAGTTTTGGGAAGCAAGGTATTTACAATGATATGAATCAACCGAGCGAGCCTCAGCCTGCCTAGGGTTTCTGCCCGTTGAGTCTGTCACTTGACTTATCTGTCAAATGCTTTTCTCAGCTGCAGGTCATCTGTGAATGTGGTCACATGCACTTTCAGACCAAATTTCATGGTAAGTCACTCAAGAAGAAAGTTGCTTAGTGAGTGAAGAATCCCCTTGGGCTTTCCCACTTGATCAAGAAAGTATTAGATTTTTGCTCAGATGAAGCCAGGTTGCACTTCCTATTTGGTAATTGATCAAGCCAGCACATTTATTACAGTTTGATGAAACTTGTTCTTAATAATCCCATGCTGGCTCCCAGCTCTTCTGTCCTGTCTGTAATCTTACCCCATATGCCTCAAGCAGTTAGTGTACAAGTGCACAGTTCTTGTTCTTCCTAATCTGAACACAATGGGACAAAAAAATCTTTGTTGTTCTCAGACTTTTTGCAAATCACCCTTTGCAGATATTATTTGCATCTTTTGGGCTTTTTAACTGTCTTTTGTGCTCATGTTAAAATTTGAATGCCCTGAACCTCCACACTATTAATCTGATGTACTAGTTGTCACAGCGTGTTTAGGCACAGATGCACAGTAGGTTGGGTGGCTTATGGTGATAAAGAAAAATATTGTCTTTTATGGCCTTCCAAGTCTCTTGGATGTCCTATCATGTGGAGTCCATGGACCATTCTTCTTTTTTTTTTTTTTTTTTTTAATATTTACATTACAGAATTCTATGTCAACAGGGATTTGAATTCACACCATTCCCACCACCAGAGTTCTGAATCTTCACTCTCACCACTTCAGTCTACCACAGTTCCCCTAAAGTTGTAGACATGGGCCGACCATCTTCTGTATAACTATCTATCTACATTTATACATAGTTGCCCCTTCTTTTTCTGATTCATTCCCCTCTTCCCCTCTAAGCCACTCATAACATCGTAGCTACCTCCACATGTCCCTCTCCTCCTTCTCTCTCTGGGTGCTGATGGAGCTGGAGCGCAGAGCCCTCTTAGCTTCATCCTATCATTTCTGTCCCCTGGGAGTAGGGGTCAAGGTTGTTTATGGGGAGCAGAAGGTAGGAGTTCTGACTTCTGGAACTGCTTCTCCACTGAGCATGGGCATTGACATGTCGATCCACACCCCCAGCCTGTTTCTATCTTTCCCTAGTGGTCCAGAGCTCTGAAGATGCAATGGTACAGGACACGTTGGTGAGGTTGTCTGCCTGGAGAAGTCAGGATGGAGTCATGGTAGCATCTGTAACTTGGTGTCTGGAAGGTGGCATGACCTAAGTTGAGACAAGATGGTTAATGAACAGGAACCAGAAAGTAGGATTAGAACAGATGAGATTAGGGATTTTAGGGTAGAAGAAAGCTAGAACCATTTTAGGCGTGTTCCTGGGGGGAATACAACTATAGTAGTCTTGCTTGAGTTTGGTAGCTAGCCTGAGGTTGGATAAGAATATTTTCTGAGGGAGTCAGTGCACAGTGGTGCAGCAGGTTAAGCACACATGGCGCAAAGCACAAGGACTGGTTTAAGGATCCCCGTTTGAGCTCCCAGCTTCCCACCTGCCGGGGAGTCACTTCATAGGCAGTGAAGCAGGTCTGCTGGTGTCTATCTTTCTCTCCCCCTCTCTGTCTTCCCTTCTTCTCTCCGTTTCTCTCTGTCCTATCCAACAACAATGATAACAATATCAACAACAATAATAGCAACAATAAAACAACAAGGACAACAAAAGGGAAAAATATTTAAAATTTTTTTTTAAAAAGATTATTTTCTCCGCCGATCACAACCTAACCAACGCAACGATTGCCACCTCAACATGCTTCACCTCAGACTGTGTCCAGAGACTTCACGTGTGGAATGACAACCCTTCAGCTTCATTACTCGGGTGAGACCTTTCCTTTTATAGTACACTCTAATTTCATCTCAGGTAGTTCACTTTCTAACAAAGTCCCATAACCTAGATATACACCAGTTTCTGTGAGAGAGAGCTTATGTGCACACGTATCCATAAACTACTGCAAAATATATACCTGAAAGCAGAAGTACACTAGAGTTTGCAGTGAGTACCTCCCTAACACTTCCTCTCCACTATTCCAAGCTTGGGATCCATGATTGCTCAACAAATTGTTTGGCTTTGTATGTTAACTCTCTTTTCAATCACCAGATTCCAGATGCCACCAGGATGCTGGCCAGGCTTCCCTGGATTGAAGACCCCACCAATGTGTCCTGGAGCTCAGCTTCCCCAGAGACACACCTTACTAGGGAAAGAGAGAGGCAGACTGGGAGTATGGACCGACCAGTCAATGCCCATGTTCAGCAGGGAAGCAATTACAGAAGCCAGACCTTCTACCTTCTGCAACCCTCAACGACCCTGGGTCCATGCTCCCAGAGGGCTAGAGAATGGGAAAACTATCATGGGAGGGGGTGGGTTATGGAGATTGGGTGGTGGGAATTGTGTGGAGTTGTACCCCTCCTACCTTATGTTTTTGTTCATTAATCCTTTCTTAAATAAAAAAATTTAAAAAAAATAAAAAATAAAAAAAAAGATTATTTTCGGGGAGTTGGGTGGTAGCCTAGCGGGTTAGGCACACGTGGCGAAAGTGCGAGGACTAGTGGAAGGATCCCTGTTTGAGCTCCAGGCTCCCCACCTGCAGGGGAGTCACTTCACAGGCGGTGAAGCAGGTCTGCAGGTGTCTCTCTTTCTCTCCTCCTCTCTGTCTTCCCCTCCTCTCTCCATTTCTCTCTGTCCTATCCAACAATGATGACATCAATAACTACAACAACAACAATAACTACAACAAAGGCAACAAAAGGGAATAAATAAATAAATATTTTAAAAAGTTTTAAAAAAGAACATTTTCTGAGAGAATGGTGTCAGAGTAGAGAAAAGGGCTAGAAAGTTGGATTAGGGCAGGAAGTAACTCCAATTCTTATAAAAAAATCTTGTGGCTAAAATGAACTATTTACCTCCATCCACCTGCTCCAGGGCCCATATATAAATGCATATTTATATTTAGCACAAGAGCCTGTGTAACCACTAAGTCCCTGTTGGTCTGAGCTTACAGCTCATGGTCACATCTGAGGAACATTACAGGCTGCACTCATTTCAGGACCAGTCTTTTTTGAATGGCAGGGCAGGATACACCGAGCTTCCCTTCAGAGACTGGGGCTATCCCTACCATCATTGCTTTATGGTAGAGCCAAGGTCCTGGGAGGGCCCACAAGAGGCTATTCCTTATAGTAGCGACCAGCGGTAATGGAGAGAGGGACCCTTTAGAGGTCAAGATCCATCATATGTGTATGGGAATCCAAGGATTCCCTAACTAGGGTCTCAAATGATCAGGTGGTATAGTATTGACCAAACAGGCCTTTAATAAGTGGGCCCATCTCTTGCCCTTATTAAACTTTTGTAGTCCTTTCTTTATCTGATTATCTTAGATTTTTTCTCAGTTGTTTAGGCATTGAGTATTATTTGTTGAGCCCAACCAGAGTTAGATTTTGGGCATCTGTCTTCTTTGGGGTTTTCTGCTAGGCTGTCCTGCTAATCTGGTCTAAATCCAACCAGTTACAGGATTCATGATGCCTTCTTTAGGCACTTCAACTATTATTGAGTATTTTGACTTTGAGTTATATGGTTGCCCCTTGTTTATGGATACATGTACACCTGTATCCAGTACTGTAAGCCCTAGCCAATCCATGGACCATTCTTGAGAGGATTATTTTCTCTTTTCTGTTTGCACTGCAAAACTCACATTTCTAAAATGTAATGTATGTGGCTAATTATTCTGAGTATTATCTTTCTTAACTATTTTATCTTGAAACTGTCATGATTACATTTTACTAGTCTTTTTATTTTATTTTTTAAATTTTTATTATTCTTAATTTTTTTTATTTATAAAATCATATAACGTGAAAGAGATACACTCAAACCAGAAATGTCATTTCCAAGTCACAAACACAATTTTTTCAGGGTGCTCCTGAAAATCTAGCAGTTTATATCAGATACCTTCTCAGAGTCTAGCAAAAGGATATTAGTCCCAAAAAGAGTTTAGATATTTCTATAAGCGTTATCTTCTATCATAAAGTAAGTACATGCATTAAAACATAAAGTAATAATGCCATAAATCTGCAATGTTACTTTTTCTTCTATTTTTTTTAAATTGGGGAATTAATGTCTTACATTCAACAGTAAGTACAATGGTTTGTACATGCATAACATTCCCCAGTTTCCCATATAACAATACAACCCCCACTAGGTCCTCTGAATCCTTCTTGGACCTGTATTTTCCCTACCCACCCATCCCAGAGTCTTTTACTTTGGTGTGAAACGCCAATTCCATTTCAGGTTCTACTTGTGTTTTCTTTTCTGATCTTGTTTTTCAACTCCTTCTTCCAGTGAGATCACCCCATATTCATCCTTCTGTTTCTGACTTATTTCAGTTAACATGAATTTTTCAAGGTCCATCCAAGATCGGCTGGAAACAGTCACCATTTTTTTATAGCTGAGTAGTATTCCATTGTGTATATACACCACAACTTGCTCAGCCACTCATCTGTTGTTGGACACCTGGGTTGCTTCCAGGTTTTGGCTATTACAAATTGTGCTGCCAAGAACATATGTGTACACAGATCTTTTTTTTAAAATTTATTTCTTTATTGGGGAATTAATGTTTTACATTCAGCAGTAAATACAATAGTTTGTACATGCATAACATTCCCCAGTTTCCCATTTAACAATACAACCCCCACTATGTCATTTATCATCCTTCATGGACCTGTATTCTCCCCACCCACCCACTCCCACCCCAGAGTCTTTTATTTTGGTGCAATACGTCAATTCCATTTCAGGTTCTACTTGTGTTTTCGTTTCTGATCTTGTTTCTCAACTTCTGCCTGAGAGTGAGATCATCCCATATTCATCCTTCAGTTTCTGACTTATTATACTCAACATGAATTTTTCAAGCTCCATCCAAGATCGGCTGAAAATGGTGAAGTCACGATTTTTTACAGCTGAGTAGTATTCCATTGTGTACATATACCACAGCTTGCTCAGCCATTCATCTGTTGTTGGACACCTGGGTTGTTTCCAGGTTTTTGGCTGGTTTTTGTGCTGCCAAGAATATATGTGTACACAGATCTTTTTGGATGGATCTGTTGGGTTCCTTCGGCTATATCCCCAGGAGAGGAATTGCAGGATCATAGGGTAGGTCCATTTCTAGCCTTCTGAGAGTTCTCCAGACTGTTCTCCACAGAGGTTGGACCAATTGACATTCCCACCAGCAGTGTAGGAGGGTTTCTTTGACCCCACACTCTCTCCAGCATTTGCTACTGTTACCTTTTCTGATGTATGACATTCTCACAGGAGTGAAGTGGTATCTCATTGTTGTCTTTATTTGCACTTCTCTGACAATCAGAGACTTGGAGCATTTTTTCATGTGTTTCTCAGCCTTTTGGATCTCTTCTGTGGTGAATATTCTGTCCAAGTCCTCCCCCCATTATTGGATGTGGTTATTTGTTGTCTTGTTGTTGAGTCTGGCAAGCTCTTTATATATGTTGGTTATTAAACTCTTTTCTGATGTATGGCATGTAAAGATCTTCTCCCATTCTGTGAGGGGTCTCTTGGTTTGGGTAGTGGTTTCGTTTGCTGTGAATAAGCCTTTTAATTTGATGTAGTCCCATAGGTTTATACTTGCCTTAGTCTTCTTTGTAATTGGATTCGTTTCATTGAAAATGTCTTTAAAATTTATGTGGAAAAGAGTTCTGCTAATATTTTCCTCTAAGTATCTGATAGTTTGTGGTCTAACATCCAAATTCCTTGATCCACTTGGAATTTACTTTTGTATTTGGTGAAATACAGTGATTCAGTTTCATTCTTCTGCATGTTTCAACCCATTGTTTCCAACACCATTTATTGAAGAGACTCTGCTTTCCCCATTGGATAGTCTGGGCACCTTTGTCAAAGATTAGATGTCCATACGTGTGGGGCCTCATTTCTGGGCTCTCAATTCTATTTCACTGGTCAGTGTGTCTATTCATGTTCCAGTACCAAGCAGTTTTGATGACAGTGGCCCTATAATATAGTTTGAGATCTGGGAGTGTGATGCCTCCGGATCTGTTCTTTTTTCTCAAGATTGTTTTGGCAATTCTAGGTCTTTTCTGGTTCCAGATAAACATTTGTAGCATTTGTTCTATTCTTCTAAAAAATGTGCTTGGGATCTTGATGGGGATAGCATTAAATTTGTAGATGGCTCTAGGTAGTATATTCATTTTGATGATGTTAATTCTTCCAACCCATGAACATGGAATATATTTCCACTTCTTTGTGTCTTTTCCAATTTCTTTGGTAGTAACTCATAATTTTCAGTATACAAGTCTTTCACTTCCTTGGTTAGATTTACTCCTAGATATTTTATTGTTTTTGTTGCTATAGTAAAAGAAATTGATTTCTGGATTTCAATTTCTTCTAACTTAGTGTTTGCATAGAGGAATGCCACTGACTTTTGAATGTTAATTTTATAGCCTGACACCTTACTGTATTGCCTGATGATTTCCAAAAGCTTCTTGCTGGATTCTTTAGGTTTTTCTATGTATACTATCATGTCATTTGAAAATAGGGAGAATTTGACTTCTTCTCTTCCAATCTGTATGCCTTGAATTCCTTGCTCCTGCCTGATTTTTGTTTTGTGAGTCTGGCTAAAGGTTTGTCGATTTTGTTTACTCTTTTGAAGAACCAACATTTACTTTCGTTGATCTTTTCTATGCTTTTCCTATTCTCAATGTTATTTATTTCTGCCCTATCTTTAGTGATTTCTGACCTTCTCTTTGCTTTAGGGCTCCTTTGTTGTTCTTCTTCTAGGTCTTTAAGATGTGCAATCAGGCTGTTTATTTGTGCCTTTTCTTGTTTCCTAATGTGTGCTTGTAGAGCTATGAACTTCCCTCTTAGGACTGCTTTAGCTGTGTCCCAAATATTTTGATAGCTTGTGTCTTCATTTTCATTGAACTCTCGAAACATTTTGCTTTCTTCCTTGATTTCCTCTTTGACCCAGAGGTTGTTAAGAAGTGTACTGTTGAGCTTCCACATTTTGGCACTGTTACTAATCTTTTGTTGATTGTTAAGTGTTAGTTTAATCCCACTGTGGTCTGAGAAGATGCTTGGGATGATTTCAATGCTCTTGAATTGGCTGATGCTATTTTTGTGGCCTAACATATGGTCTATCCTTGAGAATGACCCATGTGGATTTGAGTAAAATGTGTATTCCAGTTTCTTGGGATGAATGACTCTGAAAATGTCCAATAGTTCTAGTTTATCTATCTCTTCATTTAGTTCCCTTATGTTTTTATTGATTTTCTGCCTGGATTATCTGTCAAGTTGAGAGAGTGGGGTGTTGAAGTCCCCTACTATGACTGTGTTGCTATTAATATATTTCTGTAGCTCTTTCAGTGGACGTTTGATGTATTTAGATGGCTTCTCATTGGATGCATAGATGTTAATGATTGTTAAGTCCCCTTGATTGACTGATCCTCTGAGCATTAAGTAGTGTCCATTCCTATCTTTTTTAGTCTTATTTATTTTAAAGTCTATCATGTCAGATATGAGAATAGCTGTTTCTTCCCTTTTTTGTGGGCCATTAGCTTGTATGATAGTTTTCCATTTTTTCACTTTAGGTCTGTGTTTGTCTTGTTGAGTTAGGCGGGTTTCCTGTAGACAGCATATTGTTGGGTTGTATTTTCTGATCCATCTTCCTACTCTGTGTCTTTTAATAGGTGAATCCAGGCCATTGCCATTTATTGATATCAACAATTGAAGATATTTTAACGCCATTCTTGTAGAGTTTTAGATTTTTCTGATATATGTCCTATTTTTGATGATCTGACTGTTTATAGAAGACCTTTCAGAACTTCTTTCAGGGCAGGCTTGGTGATAGTTGATTCCTTCAACTGTTGCTTGTTTGAGAAGGTTTTGATGCCTCCCTCTAGTCTGAATGACAGTCTAGCAGGATATAGTATTCTTGGCTGAAAGCCTTTCTCATTGAGCACTCGAGAGATATCTTGCCATTCTCTTCTGGCCTGTAGTGTTTGTGTGGAGAAATCAGCTGCTAATCTTATGGGTTTTCCTCTGTAGGTGACTCTTTGTTTTTCTCTTGCAGCCTTCAGGATCCTTTTTTTATCCTTGTTCCTTTCCATTCTAAAAATGATGTGTCTTGGTGTCTTTAAGTCTGGGTTAATTGTACCTTGGACCCTCAGGGCTTCTTGAATCTTCATGTCTTTGATGTTGTCTAGACTAGAGAAGTTATCAGCTATTATGGCCTGAAGAATGCTTTCTTCCTTCCCTCTCTTTCTTCTTCTGGTAAGCCAATAATGCGTATATTGTTTCTTTTGAAGTCTTCCCATAGGTCTCTGTTGTTGTTTTCAGCATCTATTAATCTCTTTTTGAGATCTTTTTTAGTTGTCTCCAATTCGTCCTCGATCTTGCTAATTCTGTCTTCAGCCTCATTGATTCTATTCTCTCTGTCCTCTACTTTTTTCTGGTGTTTATCTATTTTGTTGCCGTGCTCTGATACTGTTTTAGCTTGTTCAGCTAGTTGTGTTCTTAGCTCAGAAATTTCAGCTTTCAGCTCTCTAATAACCTTGAGATAGTTAGTGTTTTCTTCTAGAGTCTCATTTGTTGTTCCTGTATTTCTGACTACAATTCTTTCAAACTCTTTACTCACTCCTGTGATTATTTCCTTAGCTAATGTTTGTATGTTGAACTCATTATTTTGTGCCTCACCCTTTTGGGGGCTTTTAGCTGGACTGTTGTCCTGGTTAGTTTCTCCAATATTTCTTCTTATTGGTTTACCCATTTTATATATTATGAGTTACCTCTCTTAGTACTTTTCAAATTACTGATCACTATTTCCTGGATTGACTTGTGTCTAAGTAAGGTAATTAAAAGGTTCACAGTCGTGGAAGTTAACAGTTGTTTCAATAGTATTTTAATCCCTGAGTTGGAGCTCAGTGATTTAAAAGATTTAAAAGCCTCTTTTTTTTTTTTTTTCTTCTCTGTAGGCTATGGGAGACTGAGGGCTTCTAAACTATAAGTAGGCTTCTTAGCTTAATCACTGACTCCTGACCAAGAGATAAGGCAGGGTGTGGCAGAGATAATCCAGTGGTTATGCAAAGAGACATTTACAGCTCCACAGCTATGCCACCAAGGTATAGGTCTTCTCCTGAGTTTCCTGGTTAGATCTCTGTCCCCAGGTGTCTCTCCCTGCTGCTGCTCCAGATTCTGAGGGCAGTAGCAATGGAGACTCAGGGTTGCACTTGGTGAGTCTCAGGGGAGTCCTCTCCTCCCTTAAGCTGTCCCCTTTTTGGTGGAACAGCCTGGAGGTGGTGTCTCAACTGGTAAACTGCCAGACTGTTACCAGCCACTCAGTCTCTCCCTAGGCTCCTCTCTGTTACCAGCCACATGTGTTTGCACTCACCGGTGATTTGGTGGGTTCTTGTAGTCATTCTAGTCCTGTCTTGTTTCATTCCCAGGTGGTCTCCTTTGGTATTCCTAGTTGATCCTGCAATGTTACTTTTATTTCAACTTTATATTAAGTGCCCTTTTTAAAGTCAGGTTCTCAAATTAGATGACATTGTGGGACTATTCCTTGTTATCATATTATTGAGACAATCTGTGTCTGACCTTCAGTCCTTTGTGAAATTTCCACAACCAAAAGACGCTCAACAGTAATAACGACCCCCTCAATTCCAGTATAAAAGTGTAACCAACTCCTTAAAGTTTTTGTATTATCCACCCTCTTTTTTTAATTTAATTTTTTATTTATAAACAGGAAAAATTGACTAAACCATAGGATATAAGGGGTAAAACTTCACACAATTCCCACCACCAGAACTCTGTATCCCACCCCACCCCCATAGCTTTCCTTAGGGACTGAAATGGGACCTCAGAGCCTCAGGCATGAAAGTCTTGCAGAACCACTATGCTGTCTTCCCAGCCCTCCTGATAGCCATTGGTCATCATTTTTGCTTTGGCTAATTCTGCTTCTGTTTCTATTCATGCCATCACACCAGGTTCCCCTGCATCGCTTAACTCTGTGGTCTATTTATGTAATCATTGTTTTGTTTGAGATCTGCCCTACCTGCAGGGCATTGGTTTAATCCCCATTGGTTTAATCTCCATTGCTTTAATTCCCACTGGTTCGCACTCTTTTTCCACTCCGCCCCCTTATCCTATGTACTTCCTTTTCCACCCCACCACTTCCTTCCTGGAAAGTATAAATGCAGATTCTTTTCTCAATAAACATTGGATTGCATTCCTGCTCTGCCATGAGTTCCTGGTCGTCTCTCTCCCACTTGTGAAGCTAGCCTGGCAGATAGCTTCCCTATTCTTTAACCCTCTGGGAGTATGGACCCAAGATCGTTGTGGGATGCAGAAGGTTGAAGGTCTGGCTTCTGCAATTGCTTCCCTGCTGAACATGAGCATTGACAGGTTGATCCATACTCCCAGCCTGCCTCTCTCTTTCCCTAGTGGGGAAGGGCTCTGGGGAAGCAGAGCTCCAGGATGCATTGGTGGGGTTGTCTATCCAGGGAAGTCTGGTCGGCATCACACTAGCATCTGGAACCTGGTAGTTGAAAACAGAGTTAACATACAAAGCCAAACAAATTGTTGACCAATCATGGACCTAAGGGCTGGAATAGTGCAGATGACGAATTGGGGGAGAGGAGTTCTCCATTTTGTAGATAGCTAGTAGGAATATTTTAGTTATATTCCAAAGGGCCTGTGGCTATACTAGTTTTTTTGTGTGTTTTTTTTTTTTGCCTGAGCCTGAAATCTGATATGCATGTGGATCCTAATTACTGTCTAGGGAGGTGATGTCATGGCTGGAAAAAGGACCAGAAAGCTGAATCAGGGAAGAGAGTACCTCCCAAATATGGGAAAAGTGTATAAATATTGTTGACTGTAAACTCCATTGATTTGACCTGATCTGGGGTCCATATTCAGCTTAGAAGCCTATGTGGCCTCTGCATCCCTGGCCTCTGCAACCCTGTAGATCTGAGCTCGCATTCTGTGGTCATAAGTAGGAACGTTCCAAGCTGCCCCAATATCAGGACCCATCTTCCTCAGGTGAGAATATGGGATGATCCCACTCAAAAACAGAAGTTGAGAAAGAATAACAGAAAGGGAAACTCAAAACTCCTGCCTCACTTGGAGGCTGCAGAGCAGGGAAAGGAGAAAGAGGAAGGCGAAGAAGGCAAACCTTGGAGAGCTGCTCTAACAATTGAGTGCACTGAAAATGTTTTTAGCTCATCTAACAGCCCACGGTGGGAGCAAGTCATGGGGGCATCCCAGGAGTGGCATGCCCTGCTATTCTTGTCCTATGTCACCTTGTGCCATAGTGTCACTCAGGTACTGACAGCCACCCTGAGGGTGAGAAAAAGCAGGGACAGTTCCAAGTGAGAGTGTTTACAGTGTTTACCAGTGAGCCTGGGGGTGGAACATAGCACTTCTTTTCGAAATCCAGCAATCAGAGAGCCCAGGTATGTGGTCATATTTAATTCAAAAGAGTCTGGAAGATGTGGACTATCTCTAGCCCAGACTGAATTTATTTGTGACCAATCACTGGCCTCTGCCACAGTGGCCATGAGAGGAATGACAGATAAAACATTCTGGAATGAACCATGTTTTGTGCTGTTAGTAATGAGAATACTAAACTCATCTTGTAGGAAGAAGGATTTTTAGACCTGGATGAGAAAGTGGAGGGCTATTTTTCCCACTGGGGTAATAACACCTGAGCTCTGATGTGTTTTCTTTAACCAGTGTTCAGATCAGAGCCAACTGTCCAGGAGATTAACTGTGCTCTCTCTGCTAGATGTCCGGATTCCAAAAGTGTTGCTAAGAATTCTAATAATGTTGTTGTTGGTGGGGGACTGGTTAGTGGCACATTTGCTTAAGTGCACATATCACCATGTGCAAGTTCCTGGTTTAAGCCCCCACTCCCCACCTGCAGGGGGAACACTTCACAAGCAGTGCTATAGGCGTCTCTGTGTCACTCTCCTGTGTCTCCCCATCCTTCTCAATTTCTCTTTGTCCTGTCAAATAAAAATGAAATGGAAAGAAAAAAAATGGAAAAAATGGTCTCTAGGAGTCATGGATTCATAGTGCTGGCACCAAGCCCTAGTGATAACCTGATAATACTGGTGGCAATAAAGAGTAAGAGAGGGAGAGAGAGAGAGAGAGAGAGAGAGAGAGAGAGAGAGAAGGGGAATTTTAATGATTGTCCTTTGCATCCAAAAGATGTTTTGGGGCTAGTGAAATAACTCATTTGGATAATGAGCTGCTCTGCTGAGTATACCATTTCACTGTAGCCTGGCCCCCACCACACTGAAGGGAGCTCCAATGCTATGGTCCCTTCCACTCTCTCTCTAAAATAATCAAGCAGACAAACAAACAGAAGATATCTTGAGGCACTCTATACAGTAGCTGCCAAAGGACAACAGTTTACATATCTTCTGTGCTGAGGAACTTGCTATCTTTTAATGCAGCCCAAGCCACTAATTTATTATTTAAATTGTTGTTGAATGCATTATGCATTCCCTCTCCCAGGCACTAGGTATACAAAGTGACAAAAACTTAAGAATCCCATAGTTGAGAACAAACATCTCTGCTCTTTCAGTCAGGTATGGCCACATGCTTTGCTCCTGCTGGTGGTACTTGTCACTCTTCTCCATTGCATGAGCCATCAGTCATCTGGGTGAATTGTGAGCATGATATCAAAGTCCTGTCTCAGACCTCAATCAACCTCACCCTAATTATTCCTAGAAAAGTGTATGGTGTCTCCCTTGGGGCATTTGGAAACAGCCTACACAGTGTGTTTTCCAAATCCTCTTCTTCCCAGAGGACTCTATGTCTAGTTGCAAAATTATTTCTTCTCTGACTTTCCATTTTAGATTACTAAATTCTGCCCCTGAGTTGGTTTCAAAACCTGTAATTAGATCTTTCATGGGTTGAACCCACTAGGGAGTGTCTCAGTGTCCTTGTCCACATTCATTTTGGAACAAACCCTCATCAGAACTCACTTTTCATTGCAAAATTTGTCTCTGACTCTTATTTCAAAACCACCACATTTGAAAAATGGCCACCCATCTCATAGCCACTTCCCAGTTTATGTTGCCAATTCAAAATATAATTTGTGTTCAGAAACCAGGATACTTCAAAATTATTTTGGAAGTTGTTCTAGAAGGTGAACTCAACACACTCAGGACTCTCCCTCTTCAACTACCTTCCTCACTCTCCTTTACTTTTAGGGTTTGAAGTCACCACATAGGTAATCTTTCCAAACTTTGCTTTGTTTTCTTTTTTAAGTTATTATTTTTTATTAGTGATTCAGTAATGATCAACAAGAGTCCATACAGTTCCATACAGTTCCCATTACCAGAGTTCCATATCCCATCCCTTCCATTGGAAGCTTTCCTATTCTTTATCCCTCTGGGAGTATGGACCAAAACTCTTTATGGGATGCAGAATGTGGAAGCTCTGACTTCTGTAATTGATTCTCCACTGAACATGGACGTTAACAGGTCAATCCATACTCCCAGCCTGTTTCTGTCTTTCCCTAGTGGGGCAGGGCTCTGGAGAGGCAGGGTTCCAGGACACATTGGTGAGGTCCTCTGCCCAGGGAAGTCAGGTTGGCATCATGGTAGCATCTGTAACTTGGTGGCTGAAAAGCACTAAGATATACAGCAGAACAAATTGTTTAATAATCAGGGACCTAAAGGTAAGAATGTAGCAGATGAGATTTGGGGTCTTCATGCTGGAAGAAGCTAGGAAGTTTATTTTAGGTATATTCCAAGGGGCCCATGACTTTACTAATTTTTGCCTGAGCCTGACAGCTAACTTGCAGGTGCTGCCTCCCCACTTTCCCACCTCCCCCCCTTTTTTTTTTCTTGGCCCTGCCTTCTTTTCCTTTCTGAGTACAATCAGTCTCTTTTTTTAATTTTATTGTTGTTGTAGTTATTATTGTTGCTGTTATTGATGTCATCATTGTTAGATAGGAATGGAGAAATGGAGAGAGGAGGGGAAGACAGAGAGGGGGAGAGAAAGACAGACACCTGCAGACCTGCTTCACCGCCTGTGAAGGGATTCCCCTGCAGGTGGGGCACCTCCCCCTTTTTTAATGGTCCTGCTTTCTCTTCCTTTCTTTTTTTTTTAATTTGTTAATCTTTATCTATTTATTTTGAATAGAGACAGAGAGAAATTATGAGGGGGAGGGGAAATAGTGCGGGAGAGAGACAGAGAGACATCTGCAGACCTGCTTCAGCACTCATGAAGTTTTCCCCCTGCAGGTGGGGACCAGGGGCTTGAACCCAGATCCTTGTGCACTGTAATGTGTGCGCTTAACCAGGTGCGCCACCACTTGGCCCCCTCTTCTCTTCCTTTCTAAGTCATACCTACACCTATTACTACTTCCAAATGTCTTTCCCTTATTTCCTCTTCTCTCTCTGAGTCCTGATGGAATTGGGCTTCAGAGCCCTCTGGTCCTCTTTCCATAACATTTCTCCCCCTCTGGGAGTATGGACCAAAGATCTTTATGGGGTGTAGAAGGTAAGAGTTCTGGCTTCTGTAATTGCTTCTCTGCGTGACTTGGGCATTGATGGGATGTGGGGTAGGATGGATATAAAATATAAGAAAAATAGATGGATAAGAAAAATATGTGCCTAGCAGAATGATCAGAGAGAAGTCAGTGGATGAAAAAAATGTTGGGAAAGGATAGGCAATTGAATCTCCATTGGAGTCTCCCCCACTTTTTGGCTCCTGACTCCCTGTGCTGAGTGCAGCCTTGGCTCAGGAGAGTGTGACATGGTACCCAGTCTTGCCCATACAGACCACTTAGACCCTGAGTCACGAAGTCTTTATTTTTATTTTTTAATTATTTATTTATTTATTATTGGATAGAGACAGAGAGAAATTGAGAGGGGAGGGAGAGATAGAAAGAGGGAGAGAGACAAAGAGACACCTGCAGTCCTACTTCACCACTAGTGAAGCTTGCCCCCTGCAGGTGGGGACTAGGGGCTTGAAGTGGTAATCCTTACGAACTGTAATGTGTGCGATTAATCAGGTGCACCACCACCTGGCCCCACATGCTACTTTTGATCTCATCCTATTGTTGAGTTCATGTTCTTCTGAGTGCTTTGAATTTTACTCAGACTGCTGGACCCCCAACTCAATCATTGCCGTGCCTAAAGCATTTGGGGGGGGGCTGCCTGAGTCTTAGGGTATAGTAAGTTTCTAGGACCCACCAGACACAACAGAGGATAGCCAATGGGAAAGAAAAATGGGTGTCTGAAGAAGGAAAGCCAGAGTCCTTGATGAGCTGTTCCAGACTGGTCAGCTGATTGAGACCAAGTGGCCATGAGAAGGGAGGGCCTGTATGTGGCCTAGAGACCAATTACTCCAGGGTCCAAGGCTTCTCCTGCCTTGGGGCACGAGGTCAGTGGGGGACTGCAAAGGCAAGAGAGGTCTGGTGGCGAGCAGGTGTGGACTTTGAAAGCTAGGTTGCTCTTGCTTATTGGGTTTCAGATACAACATGACAGCTTCCCTCTTCTGGACTCACAGCTGGTTGGTAACATGAGACTGGCTGAAATGTTTATTTATTTATTTTTTTTATGGTGGGGAGAGGCAGGACATAAATTTCAGAAACAATATGTCGGGTGCTTCCAGCATGCTGGAGACAGAGAGAAGCTGTTGGCACTGTTATTAAGGAAATAGCGTGAGAAAGGTTTTGTTCCTGCTAGGAGTGCACAGGCTATCAGTAGTTGTCACCATTTCTCATGCTGTTTTACTTGTCCTAAAGCTGGGGTGTGGTTGTGTAGTGAGTAAGAGCTGACTAGTCCTCACTGGATGCACACATTCAGAATGAAGCAAGTCTCTGGAATGGAAAGCCTGCTGCTGCAGGAGACTCCCAGAGCCCAGCCTCCAAGCCTGAACCAGGAAGGGTGCAGCCTCTGGCTCCGGGAAGTTAGAGAAGCTGTCTGCCCCTCCTTCAGAGCAGAGAGGCCTGATTGCCTGGAGATGACCCAGCAGAGAAACCAGGGCTCACAGACCAGGACACAGAACCAGTGACAGCAGGTCCTGCCTAATGATCCTCAGGGATGTCCCAGGTGGATGAGAAAGTCTTTGGTCCTTAGTCATGGGGAACATGAACATCACTCACTCATGTATGTGGTGGGAGGGGAAACACAGATGCAAATGGACGCATAGTGGAAGGACCCACCTAACCTCACTCTCTGAGTCATGTGCTTCTCTGCATAGCCTGCCTACCACCTCGGTGTGACTACTTAGCCTCCTCTGCTGGCCTGGAACCTGGAAGTGGAGACAGTCTAGGAAATGGGGCTGCGTAGTGAGGTGGGGTGGGTAGAGGAGGTCCAAGAAGTCATAAGGTCATGAGTCAGGCTACCGAGCCAAATAGGGAAATGGACAGAATGACTGTGTTGTCTGCTGAGGTTCTGCATAGCCTTCAGGAAGGCAGGGGAACTGCCTACAGCATGGCTGCCATTGGCCAGTAACCTGATGTGGCTTGAGTCAGCATCCGCTCTGTACACTCTCCATCCCTAAGGTTCCCAGGAAGTGTCCTAGAGTAGGAGGCCAGTGAGACTATGAAGCCAGGGCCATTGGAATCTGGTGTTTGTCCAGGTCCCCCTGGGAGAGAGGATGTGCTTGTGCATATCTGGTGGGCAGTGTGGGCGTGCCTCCCCATGTAGGAAGTCCACAAAGGAACCCTCCCTCCGGCTCCACTCAGGCGTCCCCCTGTGGTCTATTTTATTTATTTATTTATTTATTTATTTATTAATTTTTTATTTAAGAAAGGATTAGTGAACAAAAACATAAGGTAGGAGGGGTACAACTCCACACAATTCCCACCACCCAATCCCCATAACCCACCCCCTCCCATGGTAGCTTTCCCATTCTCTAGCCCTCTGGGAGCATGGACCCAGGGTGGTTGAGGGTTGCAGAAGGTAGAAGGTCTGGCTTCTGTAATTGCTTCCCCGCTGAACATGGGCGTTGACTGGTCGGTCCATACTCCCAGTCTGCCTCTCTCTTTCCCTAGTAAGGTGTGTCTCTGGGGAAGCTGAGCTCCAGGACACATTGGTGGGGTCTTCAATCCAGGGAAGCCTAGCCAGCATCTTGGTGGCATCTGGAATCTGGTGATTGAAAAGAGAGTTAACATATGAAGCCAAACAATTTGTTGAGCAATCATGGATCCCAAGCTTGGAATAGTGGAGAGGAAGTGTTAGGGAGGTACTCACTGCAAACTCTAGTGTACTTCTGCTTTCAGGTATATATTTTGTAGTAGTTTATGGATACGTGTGCACATAAGCTCTCTCTCACAGAAACTGGTGTATATCTAGGTTATGGGACTTTGTTAGAAAGTGAACTACCTGAGATGAAATTAGAGTGTACTATAAAAGGAAAGGTCTCACCCGAGTAATGAAGCTGAAGGGTTGTCATTCCACACGTGAAGTCTCTGGACACAGTCTGAGGTGAAGCATGTTGAGGTGGCAATCGTTGCTTTGGTTAGGTTGTGATCGGCGGATGCAATATTATTTGGTTTGGATTGGGAGATGCATATGGGAAAGTGGGCCCTATCCAAGGGTTCCAGGACTGGGGGAAGTAGGGGCTCTATAGTGAAGATGTGAGGTTCCTGCTGTCTTAGGGTTCAAAAAGACAATCGATAGTTAATATTATCATCACATTATTTGTTAATTGGGTTAACTTTGAAAAGTCCCTTTGTTATGGTTTGCTGTACAGTACCCAGTATCTTGTATATAGCTGTGCTATTGGATGCTTCTAATCTACTTGGTCTAGGCTTTTGAGAGAGTCCACATATCAAATACATAGCCTATATATTAAAAAGATTCAGTTTGTCTTTTGAGAAACTTTGAGACATACAATTGATTTCCCCCTCTCATATTAATTAACTACTGATTTATATGTCTACATTTTGCTAGGAGTGTACATAAACACCATTCCCACCACCAAAGGACTGTGACCCATCCCTCCCACCCACTCCCACCCCCCACTGGCCCAGGAAGCTACATGTCTACCCCTCACCACTGGGTTTTTACTTTGGTGCCCTACTTACAATTTGATCAGGTCCTGCTTTTAGTTTCCCTTTCTATTTTAAAAGCTCCAGGGTAGCCTGATCTGAGGTCTGCCTGTCCCATCCCCTACTTGTTTACTGGAACACTGGGTCACCACAGTGCAGCTGGAAGGCAAGCTAAGGCGATTCAGCAAGGTCGAGGCAGCCTGTGTGGCGTCATGTCATTGCTGTTTTCCTCCCCTCCCACTGAGTCTTCTTGGAAAGTTCTGAGCCAGGCTCAGTGTGTATCTCCATAGTCCCAGCTGCATGCAACTCAGCAAGTCTCTCTGCTTCCCCTTTCAAAACCCAGGTGTTCTGGACTTCAGGCATGAGTGAACCCTTATAGAGTAGCATACGAGATGCTTGACATGTCAGCCCACTGTCAGATACAGAGCTGCATCAGTTTCCCCTTTTAAGATCAAGATGAAAATAATTTCTGCATGAGATGTCTTTTTCCCCTGACCTCTAGTCTGGGCAGCTTTCCCAGCCAAGAGGTCTGTGGGGTTCTAGCCCAGGGGACTGGGTAGTCCTAGCAGACTGTGCTATGTGGCCCCAGCCTAGGGGGCGGGTGGGGGTAACTTTGCTGCTCTCATCTCCCTGAGTGCAGATTTCATATGCTTCTCTGCTATCCAGAACTCCAGATGATTTCAAGCAACCCTGCCTCTATCCTCCCCCAGCTGTCCTGCTCTCATCTCTTTCCAATAGTCTTTATACAGCCATCAGTTATATAAAAGTTGTATATGAAAGTTTCCATAAAGACTTTTGGCCTATACTCCCAGAAGGGTAGATGTCAGGGGAAGAGGGCCAGAGGGCTCTGAGATCCAATTCCATCAGGACTCAGAGAGAGAAGAGAATAAAAAAATAAAAAGAAGAAGAAGAAGAAGGAGAAGAAGAAGAAGAAGGATCTACCTGTGAAAGCTGATTAATTAGAAAACTATTACCTTACCTTGACAGTAATAAATGAGAAGGGCACATTTGCCTTGTTTCAGATGTATGCTGCTGTTGTAGGTACATGGATTCCTCAGGCATAAGCCTTTTTTCTCAAAGTGTGACCCCCCTCATCATAGCACATGGGAGGTATTGGAAATGAGTATTCTGGACTATAGCCCTAGCTTGGCGAGTCAGAGCTACCAGGGCAAGACAAGGGAATCTGTGTTCTATGAGGCCTCTGGGTAATTCTTTTGTGTGCACACATTTGTGAAGCCCTGGAGAAAATTCTCCTTGGCACTGAAGGGAGGTGTGAGGTTTCTCTCTGCTCCTCACATGTCTGAGTCCATGTGAGGAGGACAGAATCCACCCCATGTGCCTTAGGGATGACTTGAACACCTGGCTTTCCAGGCTGGAGTTGGGTGAGAGTGTGTATGAGAAGGGCCAGGAGGTGAACTGGCTTCCTGAACCACTTCTGGTCAGATATCTAGAGGTACTTTCAGTGCCACTTTAAGCGCCTGAGACCCTTACTCCTTGGGGTGAGGGCAGACCCTCCTGTCTGCTCTTAAGCAACTCCACCAATCACACTGGTTGTAGGTGAAATTAAAAAAGATTATATATATTATTTATTCATTTATTTATTTTGGATAGAAGCAAAGAGAAATTGAGAGGGGAGGGGGAGAGAGAGAGAGACACTTTCAGCAGTGCTTCAGTACTCCTTAAGCTTCCCCCTCTGCAGGTGGGGACTAGAGTCTTAAACCCAGTTCCTGGTGCACTGGGTCATGTGTGTGTGCTCTAAAGGGTGTGTTACCACCTGGTCCCAGTAGATGGGAATTATGGAGTTTATTTCTTTAATTTTTTCCTTAGACTAAATCCTGCAAATAACGAGAAACATGATTTTCCTCTTACCAATTAATTCTTTCCTTCTCCCTCACCCAGCTTAATAAGATTAAGATTTCTGTGCCTAGACCTGCAATGTACAGTTTGGTAGCTTCTAGTGCTGGGGGCTATTGAGCAAATGAAATGTGTGTAGGCTTATCTGAGAAGGGCTGTCAGTGTAAACATACACCACATTGTAAAAGCTTAGTCCCCACAAGTGTGAATTATTTCAATCATATTTTTTTACATTGATTTCATGTTGCAATTGTAACACTTTGAAAAAAATGGCTTGCTTAAAATATGTTGTAATAATACCTTCTTCTATCTTTTTACTTTTTAAAGTTCAGATACTGTCTGGGAGTTAGGAGGTGGCTTACAGAGCGGGCGCCTTAGCCATATATAAAGCCCTGAGTTCCAGCCCTGCTACCACATGGGAGTGCGATACTTCAGGGGATCCTATGAATGGTGGAGCAGTGCCCTGATACTTTTCTTTCTCTCTCGCATTCTATCAACCCTTGTCTCTCTGTTTGAAATAAAAGGAATGAAAAAAATCTTACTGGAAGCAGTGGCATTGCACATGTGTAAAGCCCTAGCATCATAAATATAGACCAAAAAAAAATAAAGGAAAAAGAATGAAAGGAAGGAAGATATAGGTAATAGAAAAGCAGGAAGAAGTTACTAGAAGAATGAAAAATTTGGCTTCCATTGGTGCCTCACATTATATTTCCATGTGCCAGTGCTGGTCTGATTAGCCTGGGGCTAATCACTGACTTGGCCAAGAGCTTGACTTCTCTGAACTTTATTTCTCATATCTGTGACATAATTAATTGCCTTTATTCCTAACTCAAAAGACTTTTATGAGAATTAGTTCAGACAATGGATGTAAAAAGTTTAATACTATTCCACTTTATGACAACTACTCAGTAAATAACTTTTCTTAACTGAGGTTAAATTCTAATACTAGAGGGTGTTAATTATTGCCTGTTCAACAACAGATGAGTGGCTGAGGAAGTTGTGGTATACATACACAATGGAATACTACTTGCCTATTAAGAATGGCAAATTCACCTTCTTCACCTTATCTTGGATGGAGCTTGAAAGAATTGTGTGAAGTGAGATCAGCCAGAAAGAGAAAGCTGAATATGGGATGATCCCACACATAGAAGCTGAAAAATAGGAACAGAAGGGAAAACACAAAGCCGAACTTGGACTGGAGTTGGTGTATTGCACCAAAGTAAAGGACTCTGGGGTGGGGTGGGGGAGTGTTCAGGTCTTGGAACATGATGATGGAGGAGGAACTATGTGGAGGGTTAGAATGTTACGTGGAACACTGAGAAATGTTACATACGTACCAACTACTATATTTACTATCGACTGTAAATCATTAATCCCCTAAATAAAAAGAAAAATATGAACAATGGCTAATATTTGGCTAATAACAATGGCTAATAAAAAAAAGAATTGATTGTCAAGTCTCCATTTAGGAGGGTCTTTGACATCTAAATGGACTTTCCTCTATCTGGCATGGTTTCTATCACTCTATTCCAAGACTGGAGTAGTTATGTGACCTTTCTAGTACTTTTTCAGATGGAAATTTACAGATTACCATGCAGCCCTTCACACTACCTACTACATAAGCTTCTCAGGATGAAAAACTAGGTAACAGAGAGGAGTGCTTCTGAATAGAATCCCCTGGTTAGCTACATGTGCGCATCTTGACAATTCATATGACATAGACCAGGTAGACTCTGACAATGACCAAAGTTAGGGTCCTTTGTGAAAGGGGAAATGGAGGTCTCTTTGCTAGAAAATGTGCCAGGTAAGCAAAGACAGGGTGGGCAAGATGCTGGGATGGAATCCTAGGATCCTGGCTTTAAGACTATAGACCAACCCCTAAAGAAGAGTTCTGACTCTCTGTCTATGAACTAGCAAAGGACATTGAGCATAGAATCTTCAAGGAAGGCAGCATTCTCATGATGTGCGTGGAGGCTGGAATGAAAGAAGTAGGTGGTGAGTGAGGTGGAAAGACAGTGGAAGAAACTAACTGGGAAAGGTGGAATCTGAGACAGAGAAGCAAAGTTAAAGAGTGAAAGAGACCACAACACTGACGTTTCCTTCAGTGCAGTGGGGCTGGGTTTGAACCTGGGTCTCATGCATGTCAAAGCAGCACACTATCCAAGTGAGCTATTTTTCCAGCTCTCTGGCTCTATTTTGAAAGATCCCTAAGAATGTCACATTATGAAAGAGTATCCACAGGTACAAAGTCTCTGGGCTCCTAGAACACTCCAGGATAAAATCTGTAACAGTTTCGTTATTAAAAACAAAAGATTCTGAGTTTCCTTCTTTGGGTAATACTTTAAACAACTACAATAATGCAGAAGAAGAGATTATTCAAAGTGTTTCTCAAGATTGGAAGTTCCGGGTATCTGTTCTGGGCTGTGTTCAACCTTGAGACTAGAAGAAATGAAGTGTAACTATGACGAACTTGACTGAGGAAGATATTAAAGAGTCTTTCCTCTCTTTCAGAATCAACAGCTTAATTTATCGTCATTTTTGTCGTTGTCATCAAACTCATGCTTCTTACATGCCAGAAGCTTTGCTAAATGCTTTTCATGGTTGATCTCAGTTAATCCACATGGAAGCTCTATGAAGTAAGTACTATTATTGTGCTATGTTTTATGAATGAGGAAATGGAAACTTAGAGACATTAAATAACTTACTCTTGGTCACACTCCCTTGTCACTAGGCTCACCAGGACTCCCCTGTTTAAAAAAAACAGAAAGGTTGGCTGAAAATGCCTTGTAACAGGTCACAAAGGGAAACCCTGAATCAGATGTTCACAACTCTATATCATCTATCATTTTATAAAGACTATCTTAAGACCCCACACTTGTTACCCTGATGTGGAATTCACAGATTCTATAGCTCACTTCCACATATTATACTTGAAAATTAGTACTGTGCCATAAAGAGACATGAAATGAATGGACATTATAATAATGTAGTAGATATCACACAGTGAAACATTTTAGTATGATGAGATTGTCAGATGTGTGTGTATGTGTAGAGAGAGAGAGAGAGTAAGCATGATAACAATAGGTACACATGCTGATTACTCAAAAACTAGTGAGACAACTGTGGTATGGTTGACAAGGAAAAGTAGTGTGCAGTTTGCAGTAAAGTTCTAAGCAAAACAAACTATTTCACCCTACTTTTATGTACATTGCATTCTGGGAAAATGCAGTATATATTGCTGGGAAATTGTGCAGATGCAGTCACATCTGCCATGTTGTCCCCTCAGGCTATTGCTAGTTCCTGCGAGAATTGGGACATTCTCGGAGTGCCTGTTCTGCCATGTTGTGCCCTCAGGGCACTGTCTATTCCCCACTATAGTTGCAGTGTTATGGTTACTCCTCCCCCTTCCCATTCTCACGAGAGTTATTATCCTATCCTGGAGTGCTATGATTACTCCTCCCCCTTCCCATTCTTGCCAGAGCTACTCCCATAAACCCCTTCTTCTTCCGCACCTCTCTCTCCTGCTGGCTCCTTCACTTTGGTGTTTAGACGCAGGAAAGGTTGCTGCTGAGGTGGCCATTTTTGCTACCTCCATGTGGCCCAACCTGCTTCTCTCTCACCCAACTCTGAGGTGCCAGGGCAAATAAAGATTTGTGTTCCCTCTTTGCTCCGGATCTCCTCTCTCTCTTCTCCACGGTGCAGCTGAACAATATATCAATTAAAAAAAAAAAGCATGCAAAAAAAGAAAAAAAAACCAGCCTTGAAGGTGATGTGGTGACTACAATGCCAGACTTATAAGTACGAGGTACTGATTTTGATCCCTAGAATTGCATGCATCAGAATGATTCTCTCTTTTTCATAAATAAAATTAAATAAATAAATATTTTTTAACATGTAAAGAGGCTTGTGTTTATATGTAAAGTGAAATTGTTTCAGACCATATAAGTTTTTCAATTATTTTAATTTGTGGCAGGACATTCAGAAGGTAGATGACTGTTTCATTGGGAGGGACCTGTTTTATTTTATTTTATTGCTATTTATTTATTCACTTTATCTTATCACTCCTGTCACCAGACGTCTGTGTCCCCATCTGCATCCCCATAGATAACCACTCAGTCTTGAAAATAGGTTGATACTTTGGTTTTTTCTCCTCACATTTGTATATTCAATTGTTTATATTCTGCAGATGAGTGAAGCCATTCTGTAGTTGTCCTTGACCTCTTTACTTGCTTCACTAAGCATAATACCCAATTCCATCCGTTTTGTCCCAAAGGACACAATGTCATTTCTTTTTATTGCTGCATAATGCTCTGTTGAGTATATGTCCCATGTATATATTTTTTATCCAGTCATCTTTGGAAGAGCATTTTGGTTGTGAATAAAGTCACTATAAACATGGGGGTGCATATATCCCATCAAATCAGTGTTATTATATTTTTTGTGTATATGCCTACCAGTGGAGTTGCTGGGTCATCTGACATTTCTGTTTGTATTTGTTTAAAGATTCTCCCTCCATACTGTTCTCCAGAGTGGTTGTACCAGTTTACATCCCCACCAGCAATATAGTAGAATTCCTCTCTCTCCACATCCTCTCCAACACTTACCTTCTCTTGTTTTATTGATGGAGCCAGTTCTCACAGGTGTGAGGTAGAATCTCAGTATGCTTTTAATCTGCATTTCTCTGATGATGAATGAATTAAAACATTCCACATATATCTGTGGGCCATCTGTATCTCTTCTTTAGAGAACTTCTGTTCATATCTTCTGCCCACTTTTAAAAAATTATCTTTATTTGTTTACTGTATAGAGACAGCCAGGAATCAAGAGGGAAGGAGGTGATAGACAGCGAGAGAGACAGTGAGACATCTGCAGCCCTGCTTCACCACTCACAAAGCTTTCCCCCTGCAGGTGGGGACTGGGGACTCAAACCCAGGTCCTTGAGTGTTGTAATATGTGCGCTCAACCAGGTGCGCCACCATCCGGCCCCCTGTCCACTTTTTAAAAACATTTATTTATTTTTTCCCTTTTGTTGTCCTTGTCTTATTGTTGTAGTTATTATTATTATTGATGTTGTCATTGTTGGATCAGACAGAGAGAAATGGAGAGAGGTGGGAAGACAGAGAGGAGGAGAGAAAGATAGACACCTGCAGACCTGCTTCACTGCTTGTGAAGCGACTCCCCTGCAGGTGAAGAGACTCCCCTGTAGGTGGGGAACCAGGGGGTCGAACCAGGATCCTTGAGACGGTCGTTGTGCTTTGTGCCACCTGTGCTTAACCCGCTGCGCTACCGCCCGACTCCTTCTTCTGCCCACTTTTTAACTAGTTTTCTTTCTTTCTTTCTTTCTTTTTTGTGGAGCTGTAGGAGTTCTTTATAGATATCTGAAGTGTAGTGTGCAAATATCTTTTCCTATTTCTGGGTTTCCTGTTTATCCTTATGGCATTTTTCTTTTGGTGTATAAAACCTTTTTAATTTGATGGAGATTCATCTTTTCATTTTTTGTTTCCCTTGTCCATGGGGTGGAGTCTCCAAATACATTTTAGTGTTAAGGTCCTGAAATGTTTCATCAATGTATTCTATGTATTTTATAGTTTTAGATCTAGTATTGTTGTCTTTGATACATTTTGAGTTGATTTTGTGCATGGTGTTAGGTGGTGATCTAGTTTCCTTTTTCTGTATGTGGTTGTCCAATTCACCCAACACCATTTGTTAAAGAGACTTTCTTTTCCCCATTGGACACTTTGGCCCCTTTATGATATATAATATACCTATATATATTTGTGGGTTTCTTTCTGGGCTCTCTGTCCTGCTCCATTGGTCATATATATTCATTTGTGTTCCAATACCACACTGCTTTAACTACTATTGCTTTGTAATATAAACTGAAGTGGGAGGGACCTGTTTTAGTCATGGTATAAGACATTATAACAACGTCTATGCTGTCTTTATATCTAAACCAGGAAGTGCCAGCTGTACATCTGCTGCCATTATTGAGTCACTGGGGATACCTTGCAAGTTTACGAAACACACCAGGAAGATAGTTATCAACCTTGGTTGCACATTAGAATTGCATGCTGGGTGGGCTGGGCTGTGGCAGTTGAGTGCATACATTACTATGTTACAAGGACCCACCTGAGGAGGTTAAGCTTCAAGAGAGGTGACACAGGGGTGCAGGTGTCTGTCTTTCTCTCTCTCTCTTCCCTCTCCCTCTCCCTCTCAATTTCTCGAGAGGGAGGGAAGGAGAGGGAGAGGGAGAGGGAGAGAGGGGGAGAGGGGGAGAGGGGGAGAGGGGGAGGGGGAGAGAGAGAGAGAGAGAGAGAGAGAGAGAGAGAGAATATGCCCCAGCAGCAGCTGGGAGCAATGGAGTGGCACTGAGCCCCAAAGATAACTCTGATGGCAATAAAAAAAAATTGCATGATATTTAACTTAGAAATTGACATCTGGACAACCTCTGCAGTGCCTCTGTCTTTAGGGTTGCTGCTTGGCCATCAGAAGTTCTGTTCTTTGTCTCCCTCTCCCTCCCTACCTCCCTCTCCCTCCCTACCTTCCTTTCTTCCTTTCAGTTCTGTTGGTTCTGTTTAGCAGCCACAGCTGAGAACTGTGCCTTAGGGGAGGCTCTCTTAAACTGAGTAGTCTTTGCTGAGTCAGATCACCAGGTCATTGACCTGGCAGGCTTTCCTTCTTTCTGCCCCAAGGAGCCATTTCCGGTTTAAATAGAATCCAAGGGCCTCTTGACCTAAGGAACAATATGTCTAAGAAGAAAGGGAGTGTGTCTCTAGGATCTGAGAAATAAAAAACTGGCTTTCAAGAAATCCCAGAAGTTGAATAAACAACTAGTAATAGTTTACTTCCACATGTAGGACAGAAGTTTGGTGAAATAAAAAAGACAGTGACTATTCAGAAAATAGACATACTGTATTGTAGTTAAGCACCTTCTAGAGCCCCTAGTCATCGTTCCTTAGATTTAATGTGGGTCTTTATAAGAACTCTTTCTGGTCTGGAGTGCTGTCTGCTGAGCCCTCACATAGTGAATGGTAGACACATTTCAACTCCAGTGTCCTTACTAAGTGGATTGAACAGTTCTGCTTGGAAAGGATTTGAAGTCCAGATTAATTAAACTGACTTTTCATTTTAATAGTAGTTTCTTTTATTGTGCAGAGGCTAGTTTGATGTAATCCCATTTGTTTATTGTTTATTTTTGCTTTTTGTTTCCCTTGTCATTTGAGTCAAAATCCAAAGACATTACAAAGCCAATAAATGTGATAGTGTTTTGTCTCTGTTTTTTTTTCTCTGTGTATTTTATGGTTTCCAGTCTAGTATTTAGGTTATAATCCATTTTAAACTAACTCTGGTGCATGGTTAGAGGTTGTGATTCAGTTTTATTCCTTTGCATGTGATCCAGTTTCTCTAACAGCATTTGTCAAAGAGGTCTTCATTTCTCTATTTTATTCTCTTGACTCTTTTGTCACACATTAACTGTCCATATATGAGGATTTATTTTTGGACATTCAATTATATTAAATTGACCTGCCTATCTATTTTATTCTAAAATCACACTTGAATTTTTTTTTTTTTTACTAATGAGATGGGGCTGGAGGTAGAGGGAGAAGAGAGAGAGATCCAGATCATTACTCCCAAACACATAAACCAGGGATTAAATTTGAAACCCTGTACTTGAGAGTACAAAGTTTTATCCATTGTGCCAGTTACTGGGCTGCTTTTTTGTTTTCATATTTATTTTGTTGAGACAGATCAGAGTACAGCTTAGCTCTGGCTTATGGTGGTGTCAGGTATTGAATCTCAGATTTCAGGGCCTCAGGGATAAAAATCTAGTGAGCAACCACTGAGCTACCTCACTAGCCCCACTCTATTTTGATTACTATAGCTTTGTAGTATGGTTTGAAGTTGGATGCCTGATGTGTCTATCTCTTCTAAATTCTGTTATTTCTCTCTTTCTCTCTCTCTTAGCTTTGCGTTTACCCTCTAGGATTCTTATTCAAATCATGATATTAAACAAACACCAAGTGATACTTTCACATCTTCCTATCATTTCTGAGTATTGGATCTTGTTCATGTGTTTAAATAGCAAACTTAAATATATAGTTACATGGATAGGAAATTTTTCTGTGCTTTGTGTTTTCTTTTGTTAGCACTCTCTTTAAAATGTAGATTTTGTACTCATGGCCTAGAGTAATAGTGGGACTTCAATTCTTTGCTATTATCTAGCATTTAGAAAGAGGTTGAAAACTAATAGGAATTTAATAAGTATTTAGGATTAGATAAATGAAGAACATTTTTAATTTTGATGAAGTCATTGATTTCTCCTTTTATGGTATATTCTTTTTCTGTGTTGAATTTCTGAAATCTTGACTTCTCCTAAGTTCACAACACTTTTCTCTTTGATTTTTCTTTTAGATGTTTTACTGTATTAGCTTTACATTTAGGTATATAATCTACTTATTTCACTGACATTGTTTTTTAGTAATAATTAAATTTTTTTAAATTATTAAGATAAATCACAATTTTTAAGATTCTGTAGACCCTAAGGTTGGCTTTTAAACATTGTCATCTGTTTGGTCACTGAAGATATAGGTAAAGCATCTTGAGGTATAGTTGTAATGTTACCTTCTTGAAACATGGTCTGAAAGGTCCTTTTTGCAGGCAAAATCTCTATCCCTTTAATTCCTTGCTCCTGCCTGGTTGCTATGGTGAGATCTTCCATGAACTATGTTGAATAGTGATGGTGATAGTGGGCAGCCCTGTCTAGTACCTGATCTGAGTGGAAATGTTTCCAGTTTTTCACCACTGAGTATGATGTTGGCTGTAGGTTTGCTATATATAGACTCCACTATCTTGAGGAATTTTCCATCTATTCCCATTTTTTGTAGTGTTTTGATCATAAAAGGATGTTGCATTTTGTCAAAGGCTTTCTCTGTGTCTATTGATATGACCCTGTGGTTTTTGGTCTTGCCTTTGTTTATGTTGTGGATCACGTTGACTGATTTACATATATTAAACCAACTTTGCATGCCTGGGATAAACCCCACTTGGTCATGATGAACAATCTTTTTAATATACTGCTGTATCTGGTTGGCTAGAATTTTGTTCAATATTTTAGCATCTATGTTCATCAGAGATATTGGTCTATAGTTTTCTTTTTTGGTTGTGTCCCTGTCTGCTGTTGGTATCAAAGTGATGTTGGCTTCATAGAAGCTGTCAGGGAGTATTCCACTGTCTTCAATCTTCTGGAAGACTTAAAAGTAGAAGTATTAGTTCTTCTTTGAAGGTTTTATGGAATTCATATGTGAAACAATCTGGTCCAGGACTTTCATTTTTGGAAAGGTTTTTGATAACAGTTTCAATTTTATTAGCTGTGATGGGCCTGCTCATGTTATCTAGTTCCTCTTTACTTAGTTTTGGAAATTCATAAGTATCTAGGAAATCATCCATTTCTTCCAGGTTCTCTAGCTTGGTGGCATATAGTTGTTCATAGAAGCCTTGCATGTTATGTTGAATTTCTGCAGTGTCTGTTGTGTGTTTCATTTACTATCCAATTTATTTGGGTCTTCTCCCTTTTTTGTTTTGTGAGTCTGGCTAATGGTTTGTCGATTTTGTTCACTCTTTCGAAGAACCAACATTTACTTTCCTTGATCTTTTGTATGGTTTTCTTGTTTTCTATGTTAATTTTTTTCTGCCCTAACTTTAGTGATTTCTGTCCTTCTGGTTGCTTTAGGGTTCCTTTGTTCTTCTTCTTCTAGGTCTTTAAGATGTGCAGCAGGCTGTTTATTTGTGCTTTTTCTTATTTCCTAATGTGTGCTTGTATGGCTATGAACTTCCCTCTCAGTACTGCCTTAGCTGTGTCCCAAATATTTTGGTAGCTTGTGTCTTCATTTTCATTGAACTCGTGAAATATTTTTATTTCTTCCTTTATTTCCTCTTTGACCCAGTAGTTGTTAAGAAGTGTACTGTTGATCTTACACATTTTGGGACTATTACTCATCACTTGTAGATTGTTAAGTGTTACTTTCATTCTACTGTGGTCTGAGAAGATGCTTGGGATGATTTCAATGCTCTTGAATTGGCTGATGCTGTCTTTGTGGCCTAACATATGGTCTCTCCTTGAGAATGACCCACGTGGACTGAGTAAAATGTGTATTTCAGTTTCTTGGGATGAATGACTCTGAAAATGTCCAATAGTTCTAGTTTATCTATCTCCTCATTTTGCTCCCTCATGTCTTTATTGATTTTCTGCCTGGATGATCTGTCCACTTGAGAGAGTAGGGTGTTGAAGTCCCCTACTATGACTGTGTTGCTGTTAATATATTGCTGTAGCTCTTTCAGTAGACGTTTGATGTATGTTTGTGAAACAGACTGGAGGTGTTTTACATTCAACAGTAAGTACAATAGTTTGTACATGCATAACATCCCCCAGTTTCCCATATAACAATACAACCCCCACTAGGTCCTCTGAATCCTTCTTGGACCTGTATTCTCCCCACCCACCCCAGAGTCTTTTACTTTGGTGCGATACGCCAGTTCCATTTCAGGTTCTACTTATGTTTTCTTTTCTGATCTTGTTTTTCAACTTCTGCCTAAGAGTGAGATCATCCCATATTCATCCTTCTGCTTCTGACTTATTTCATTCAACATGATTTTTTCAAGGTCCATCCAAGATTAGCTGAAAACGGTGAAGTCACCATTTTTTACAGCTGAGTAGTATTCCATTGTCTATATATACCACAACTTGCTCAGCCACTCATCTGTTGTTGGACACCTGGGTTGCTTCCAGGTTTTGGCTATTACAAACTGTGCTGCCAACAATATATGTGTACACAGATCTTTTTGGATGGATGTGTTGGGTTCCTTAGGATATATCCTCAGGAGAGGAATTGCAGGATCATAGGGTAGGTCCATTTCTAGCCTTCTAAGAGTTCTCCAGACTGTTCTCCACAGAGGTTGGACCAATATACATTCCCACCAGTGGTATAGGAGGGTTCTTTTGACCCCACACCCTCTCCAGAATTTGCTACTGTTACCTTTTCTGATGTATGACATTCTCACAGGAGTGAAGTGGTATCTCATTGTTGTCTTTATTTGCACTTCTCTGACAGTCAGAGACTTGGAGCATTTTTTTCATGTGTTTCTCGGCCTTTTGGATCTCTTCTGTGGTGAATATTTTGTCCATGTCCTCCCCCATTTTTGGATGGGGTTATTTGTTGTCTTGTTGTTGAGTTTGGCAAGCTCTTTATATATGTTGGTTATTAAACTCTTTTCTGATGTATGGCATGTAAAGATCTTCTCCCATTCTGTGAGGGGTCTCTTGGTTTTGGTAGTGGTTTCTTTTGCTGTGAAGAAGCTTTTTAATTTGATGTAGTCCCATAGGTTTATACTTGCCTTAGTCTTCTTTGTAATTGGATTCGTTTCATTGAAGATGTCTTTAAAATTAATGCAGAAAAGAGTTCTGCCAATATTTTCTTCTAAGTCTGATAGTTTGTGGTCTAACATCCAAGTCCTTGATCCACTTGGAATTTACTTTTGTATTTGGTGAAATACAGTGGTTCAGTTTCATTCTGCTGCATGTTTCAACTCATGTATTCGAACACCATTTGTTGAAGAGACTCTGCTTTCCTGATTTAATAGTCTGAGCCCCTTTGTCAAAGATTAGATGTCCATGGGTGTGGGGGCCTTATCTTCCTTTCTAAGTCACATCTATACCTACTACTATGTCTGAATTTCTTTCCTTTTTTCTTTTTCTCTCTCCAGGACTTGATGGAATTGGAGTTCAGAGCCCTCTGGTCAGCTTCCCCTAAATATTTCTCCCACTCTGGGAGTATGGACCAAAATTCTTTATGTGGTGAGAAGATGAGAGTTCTGGCTCCTGTAATTGCTTCTCTGCTGGACATGAGCATTAGCAGGTCAATCCATACCCCCAACTTGTTTCTGTCTTTCTCTAGTAGGGTAGGGCTCTGGAATGGTGAGGTTCTGGGACACATTGATGAGGTTGTCTGCCCGGAGAGTTCAGGATGGAGTTATAGTAGCAACTGGAACTTGATGTGTGAAATTCTCACTTTTTACCAGAGCACTGTTTAACTTTGGCTCATGGTGTTGCAGAGAATTGTACATGGAACTTCAGAATCTCAGGCATAAAAGTCTTTTTGCATAACCATTATACTGTCTTCTCCACCCACCAAACTGTACTTCTCTCAAGGCCCCAGTTTTCAATTGACCTCTTTTAGAGGTGACAGTAAAACTTAGTGAAAGCTATTTAATTTGATAACTGTTGTCAGTGTGTACTTTACATGTTGTCTGGGTATCTTTGGCTTTCCTGGAAGAGATTTGCCAATCTGTTCAGCTGAACTTCTCAAAACCTCTTACATTAAAGAAGTTCAGATTACTGCTGAGTCAGAAAATGGAACATCCAAGGCCAAGGATGTGGTCATCTTTGCTCAGACATACAGCTCCTGCCAGAGTCAAGTCTTTGGTTAGCTTTCTGATCAAGCCTCTTTAAGAAAGATTTGCTTTAATAGAAAATCCATGTAGTGACCAAGCTTATAAGCCACCTGCATGTGGGAGGATAAGACATCATGGGAAGCATCACTGATCCCAGCTAAACAAGCAGACTACTCCTCTGTTTTTGAAGAATCTGACTCTATAAAACACAGGATCTCTTTCTAAAAACCTGTATATGCAGAGTTTTAGGAGAAAATTCTGTTTTTCTGCCTTTGGGATTTGCTGAAGCCTCCCATTCCTCCCCCCTCCCCCCAAAAAAAAGAAGTTTTCAAAGACAAAAGCAGCATGATTCCTTCAGTAAACACACATTGAGCCTGAACTTTTGCCAGGACTGAGAACACAGGACGGGGAAGGTATGGGGGGTTAGTGGAGAAATAAGAATTGAGGGTGCGGGTTTGGCCATCACACTTGCTGCAAATAGACTGCCTGTGCTAAGGTCACAGGCAAAGACAGGAGCCTTCCATGGGACACATTTACAAATGAAAAAAAAAAAAAAGAAAGAAAAAGAGTACTGTTAAAAAAGGAGAAGAAAATAAACATTAAAGCAAAGTAAAACAAAATCATCCACTCTAATTTCTAAAAACTGAAATTACAGTGGTAGGGAATAAGTGAGAGAATTATAATATAGAACTAGTGAGGAAAATATACAATGACCAATGAAAGTATTTCTTTTGATGTTGTTGGAAGTTGAAATCTATTGGTGTTTTTATTACTTGAACTACTGAAAGCCATAGGAATTCATAACTCTTGACCCTGAAGTCCCATTACAATAGTACCAAACAGCATGTTAGAATAATGACTATCCTGAGATGGGCTAAAGTCAGTGAGGGCTGATAGATACTTAACAACTAGTTCTCAACAGAAAAGCAAGAAAAAAAAATGGAGCCCTGAGCTGCAACGTCTACTACGTTTTTGTATTATAAATACCCTCACTGAAGCTATTTCAAACTATTTCAAACATGCTACTGATCTGGAATTTGAAAGAGAGCTCCTAGGAGCCTGTGCAATCAGCACTGGTGGGGAGTCTATGGGATACTTTCTATGTGGAGTCTATGTGGAACATTCCAGGTGTCTCCAGGCAGTCCACAGTATTTCACCCAGTTCCCTTAGAGCTGTCACAAGTATAAATTGCTACAAACACTGTACTTCCTTGAAGCAGCCAACAAAAGCTTTTGGGAGGGAGCAGGGGCGGGGGTAGGAATGGAGGGGGAGAGGAGACATTAAATGTAAACAAAATTACTCTGTTTATTAATCAGAGTAAAACATCTTTCTTCACACTCAGTACTTAAAGATTCCCCTTGGGCTGGGGAAAGATAATGGTTATGCAAATGACTTTTAAACCTGAGGCTCTATGCTGCCAGATCCAATTCCCAGCATCATCATAAACCACAGCGAACAGGGCTTTGATAAAAATAACTACCTACCTAAGATACCTCTTATTCATTTTCAGACATGTTCAGGACACTAGTGAAGAGCTTTTGCATATTTCATATTGACTTTGAAGCCTGTTGAATGCTATCTGGGTTTGTCTACATCTTCTCTTTGATTGAACAGCATTTTCTTTTCATCTTAATTAGATTGTGTGTTGAGGATTGTTCAGCAGTTCCTCTTGAGAAACACCAGGGGGTTTTGTCAGACTCAGGCTGAGATACAGCTCTTCCTGAAGTATGTGTCACTTAGACCAGATTGCCACACCTGGGCTTTTCCTGTCTCCAGTTTCATTGTATGTATGTCAACAACAAAACTAGTCTGAAAGCTTGCTTTATATCAAGGTTACATGTTGTTGGATAGGACAGGAAGAAATGGAGAGAGCAGGGGAAGACAGAGACTGGGAGAGAAAGATAGACACCTGCAGACCTGCTTCACCACTTGTGAAGTGACTCCCCTGCAGGTGGGGAGCCAGGGGCTTGAACTGGGATCCTTAAGCTGGTCCTTGTGCTTTGTGCCATGTGCACTTAACCTGCTGCACTACCGCCTGACCCCCTGTAATACATACTTCTTCTTCTTTTAAATATTTATTTATTTATTCCCTTTTGTTGCCCATGTTTTATTGTTGTAGTTATTATTGTTGTTCTTGATGTTGTCATTGTTGGATTGAACAGAGAGAAATGGAGAGAGGAGAGGAGACAGAGTGGGGAGAGAAAGATAGACACCTGCAGACCTGCTTCACCACTTGTGAAGTGACTCCCCTGCAGGTGGGGGAGCTGTGGGCTTAAACTGGGATCCTTAAGCTGGTCCTTGCGCTTTGCACCATGTGTGCTTAACCCACTATGCTTCTGCCTGACCCCCCGTAATACATACGTCTACTCTTTCTTTCAAGCTCAGCTCAGTTCCATTTCCTTCAGGAAACTTCTAGATTCTTCAAGACATTCTTATTCTTCTCTCCAACTCCATGTATCCTTCCATAATAGCTATCGTGTTTGTTGCTTCCCCTGCATATATATGTGCATGCTCACACTCACTGTAGCTTCTGAAACCCATGCCCTTGTGTATGGTCAAGTGTATGGTGGGAGAATCTTGCTTTGTTTGTTGTTGCTATTTGTTTACTTATCTTTACCAACTAGAACTGTATGGTGCCTTTTTAAAATCACCATAGGCCTGCTCTGTATGAATGGACCAAGGGTTCCCGCACTAAGCTTTCATTCATTAAAAATAAAAATTCTGGGGGCTGGGTGGTAGCGCACTGGGCTAAGTGAACATAGTGTGAAGCACAAGAACTGGAGTAAGGGTCCCAGTTGGAGCCAGGACTCCCCAGCTGCGGGGTGGGGGTGGGGAGTCGCTTCACAAGTGGTGAAGCAGGTCTACAGTTGTCTTTCTTTTCCCCCTCTGTCTTCCCCTCCTCTCTCAGTTTCTCTGTCCTATCCAACAACAACAATAGCTGCAACAACAACAACAACAACAATAACAGCAGCAGCACCAGCAACAATGGAAAAAAGATGGTGTCCCTCCTACCTGCCAGGCTTTGTACAGATGATTTATGCTAGCTGGAGCCTCTGGCCAATCCTCCCCTTTCCAGAACTTCTTTCTTTCCAGGGAATGTTGGCCTCCTTTCTTTCTTCTCCTTCTTTTTCTAATTTGGAGAACAGGGTGTTTTGGGAACAAAGACCTTTGACTTAGATCTCTGTGTCCCCATACCATTATTTATGATGTAACTTAGCCTCTATTTTGTAGAATTAAACTCAGTTCTGTTTTAAATTGTGCAAGAGCTCCACCCACCCATTTTCTTTCTATTAAAACACAAGAATGGTATGTAGAAGCAGTTTGTTAAGAGACTCTGGGGCTTATTCCAGCACATTATTTTACCATTTCCTTACTGATCACTAAAAGTGGTGGGTGGGGGAGGACAGGAAAGGAAAACTTGCTCTTTCCTGAGCAATTGTTTGGCCAATCCACAGGGACCCCTACAATCCTGCCCCCATCAGGGAAGTAACACCGGAAAGGTCATCCAGAGGCAGGGCTGGTTATGTCAGGCTGTGATGAATGGTCCTGATGGGGAGGTGGAATTAAGCCAACTCTAGGGACAGTGTGATAGGAGATGATCATCACAGAGCATTGGATTTAGAGACTAGGATACCAGTGTCTTATGTACCCTGGATACCAACACAATGACTTGGCTTAGTAACTGCCCCATAATATTTAAATGAATGTTAGATGAACAATTGAAGGTTCAACACACTTCCCTTGCTTGTGTACTCTATAAAAGTATCTCATTCATGTTTGCTCTCCCAACTCAAGAATTTCCATCACTCTAGAATCATTCTGCTAAATTACAAAGGCCCCGCGTTGCAGACTGAGTAGAACTGGATACTTCTAGAACTTTTTTTAATGAGTTAAAGTCCCACTTCTTGAAAGGTTAGGTTCAGACTTTAGTGGCATTGTTCTGATGTGTGGAAAACTTTAAGACAACAAGCACAGATGTTTGAGGGCAATGATTAGATGTTTGTAACCTCCAATGCTAGCTTCCAGTTCTGATTCTCCACTGACAATGGAAAAGTCACTTAACCACCTGGCCTGTAATTTATAACCCATAAAATCAGAGCAATAATAGTACTTACCTCACCAGGTGGCTGTGAAGATCATCTATAAATCATCTAATTTATCTATAAAGCACACACAGTGCTCTGCCCAGGCCTTGAGAGAAACTAAGCTCTGAATAAGCAAGAGCAATTGTTATGAATAGCTCAGCATAATTTAACACAGGCTTCATAGACATTGATTTCCCAGTTGAAATGGGATCCAGCCTGAAGGAAGCAGAACAAATCAAAGTTAGACCATTCCTCAGAACTCTTTCTGGACCTGTGATCGTATTACAGCTCAATAGTTTTAACTTAGTCACTTTCTCAAACATGAAAAATTTAGTGCTTGCTATAGTAAGGAAAACGAATGTGTTTTCAAAGATAAGTTACAGTGTAGAGAACCCTCTGAAGGAATGGGCTTTAGGGGAGGGACTCTCTTTTCTAAGTGCCTTAAGGACATAAAGACTTAGTGTGTTGAAGAGCTATTGGTTCTATCAGCTGAGTCCAAGATAAGAGGAAATGGAACCTAACGACAGCTCGAGCTAGATGGGAGGGCATTCCTAGAAGTAGCTGGGTCTCCTCAAGGAGCGCAGTTGAGATTCTTCCCTGAAAAAAAAAAAAAGGAACAAATTTTATTGAGATATAATTTGTATAGAATAAAATGGTAGCACTTAATGCTACCATTTTATTCTATACAAGTGATTACACTCATGTAGCTACTGCTGTCGTCACACTTTAACATATTTCCCTGACCTCCAGAAGTTCTCTTCTTTTGTTACAATCAATTTCCCCCACCTCTTCCAGTTTGGTTCCCAAGTAATTACTTTCCTGCTTAATTTCATTCCTGGCTGTTAATTATTTTTTATTGCAGAGTCCTATCTGAAGGAGTCACACAGTAGGCACTCTTATGTGTTTGGTGTCTCTGTCTCTTTTTCTGCTACTTCTGATGATTAGTCATCTATTCTGTGAACATAACCATAACTTCTTTTTTCTATTATTAGTGACTTAATATTGATTTAAAAAATTATAAGATAACCGGAGTATAATTCCACACCTTTCACACCACCAGAGTTCTGTGTCCCCATTCCCTCCATTGGAAACTGCATTAGTTCTCCCAAGATCACAGATATGGATTGACTATTATTTCTATAACTATCTATCTATATTTATTGCCCATATTTTCCCCTATGGTCCTACCTTATCTTCCTTTCTAAGTCATACCTACACCTATCACTACTTCTGAATGTCTTTCCTTTTCTCCTCTTCTGTCTCTGGGTCCTGATGGAATTAGAGTTCAGAACCCTCCAGTCATCTTTCCCTAACAATGAGCCCTCTGGAAGTATGTACTAAAAATTTTTATGGGGTCCATAAGGTGAGAGTTCTGGCATCTGTAATTGCTTCTCTGCTGGACATGGGCAATGGTAGGTTGATCCATACCCACAGCCTTTTTCTATCTTTCCCTGGTAGGATAGGGCTCTGGAGAGGTGAAGTTCTGGGACACATCAGTGAGGTCAAAGGTGGTCAGGATGGAGTCATGGTAGTATCCACAACTTGGTGGCTAAAAGCAGGAGAACATGTTTGCTGAACAGGAACCAAAAGGTAGGAATAGATCAGATGAAGACAGGGATTTTAGGGTGAAAAGAAGCTAGGAAGTCCATTTTAGGTATGCTCTTAGGGGCCCATGATTTTGGTAATTTTTGCTGGATCTTGATAGCTAACATGGAGGTGGATTAAAAATATTGTTTAGGGGGTGTCTGCGGTATCACAGTGGGTTAAGCGCACATGGTGCAAAGTGCAAGAGCTGGCATATGGATCCTGGTTCGAGCCCATGGCTTCCTGCAGAGGAGTCGGTTCACAAGTGGTGAAGCAGGCCTGCAGGTGTCTATCTTTCTCTCCCCCTCTCTGTCTTCCATTCCTCTCTCCATTTCTCTCTGTCCTATCTAACAACTACGATATCAGTAACAACAACAATAATAACTACAACAACAATAAAAAATTAACAAGGGCAACAAAAGGGAAAATAAATAAATAAATATAAAAAATATTGTCTGGGAAGATGGTGTCAAAATTGAGAATAGAAAGACAACAACGAGATACCACTTCACTCCTGTAAGAATGTCATACATCAGAAAAGGTAGTAGTAGCAAATGCTGGTGAGGTTGTGGGGACAAAGGAACCCTCCCACACTGCTGGTGGGAATGTAAATTGGTCCAACCTCTGTGGAGAACAGTCTGGAGAACTTTCATAAGGCTAGAAATGGACCTCCCCTATGACCCTGCAATTCCTCTCTTTGGGATATATCCTAAGGAACCAAACACACCCATCCAAAAAGATTTTGTACACTTATGTACATAACTGCACAATTTGTAATAGCCAAAACCTAGAAGCAACCCAGGTGTCCAACAACAGCTGAGTGGCTGAGCAAGTTGTGGTATATATACACAATGGAATACCACTCAGCTGTTAAAAATGGTGAATTCACCTTCTTTACCCCATCTTGGATGAGCTTCAGGATATCATATTAAGTGAGATAAGTCAGAGGCAAAGGGATGACTATGGGATGATCTTAGTCTTAGAAGTTGAAAAACAAGATCAGAAGGGAAAACACTAAGCAGAGTTTGTCTGGAGTTGTATTACTCCAAAGTAAAAGACTCTGGGGTGGGTGAGGGGGAGGGTTCAGGTCCTGGAACATGATCGCAGAGGAAGACCTATTGGGGGCTGTATTGTAGAAATGTTATGCATGACAATCTATTGTATTTTACTGTTGACTTTAAGCCATTAATCCCCCAATAAAGATATATATTTTTTAAAAGTTGAGAAGCTGGGTCAGGGCAGAGAGTAATTCCCAAACTTGAAGAAAATATATAAACATAATTAGCTGTTTACCCCATATCTATTCATATTTAGCATAGGAGCCCGTATAACCCCTGAGTTCCTGTCAGTCTGTTAAGGGAGAGAAGGCACCACCCAGATATGGGCGTGGTTACAGGTGTAAGGCGGGGCCTTTGGCTTTAAAGGGGTGAACCTTTGGGCTGGCTCTTTTTTTTGGGGGGACTACCATGTGACCATCAAGTGAGTCCCTCTCTCTCTCTTTTTCATGATCTAACATGTTTTTGCATTCAATAAAGTTTAATTTACTTGAATACTCATTTTTTCCCATCAATTCTTTGTTGTGATTGGCTTGAAGGAACTCTCAGAATGAGGGATAGAGGCTGTCCCCTGGCTTTTCCCCTTTAACAAGTCTGTGTTTGTGCCATAACTTCTTTTTATCTGTTCACATTTGGGTTATTTTGGGGTTGTTATCATGATAAATTAAACTTATTTATCATGATAAATGATAAATAAATGAAGTTGCATTTTTTAAACAAGTCTTTGTGTGTATATTTCCCAAAATGGTTGGACTGTTTTACAGTCCTGTCAGCAGCATGTGAGAGATCCAGCTGCTCCATAGCCTCACCAACTGATATCTGTGGAAGGGAGAAGACTAGATTGAATTCTCAAAGTTGTCCGCATCCTAGTCCTCCAAATCTGTGAATACAATGCCTTACCAGGCAAAAATAGCTTAGTAGATGTGATCAAGTTAAGAATTTTGAGATGGGGCAGAGGGCAGTCAACAAAATAGCTCACTTGGATAGTGTGCTGCTTTGCCATGTGTGTAACCCAGGCTTAAGCCTGGTTCCCAGTACACTGAAGGGAGCTTTGGTGCTGTGGTTTTGTTTCCTCTCTACCACTCTGCCTATCTGTCTCTATCTCGAAACCAATCAAGCAAACAAACAAACAAACAAACAGAAAACAAAGACTCTTGAGGTGGAGAGACTATCCTGGAATGTTGGGTTGTGTCACAGGGGAGAGAGAAGAGACTGGAGCAGAGTGGGAACACAAATCTTTATTCACGCTGGCACCCCAGAAATGGGCAAGAGCAGAGTGATTTAGGCCACGTGGAGCTATCAAAATGGTCACCTCCCACTATGCCTAGCAGCCCTTCTCTGAGGCAGGTCTTGGAGAAGAAAAAGGGAGCAAGAGAGAGAAAGCAGAAGCAGGAGGGCTTTTATGAGAGAAATTCCGGACGGGATTGGCTAGAAAAGGGGGTGGAGAAAACAGGGCACTCTGGGAAGGTAGAAAGCTTCCGTAGCAATGGTTGCTAGGGTTTCAGCTCTCGCAGGAATGGGCGATACCCTGAGGGGGTAGCATGGTGGTGAAGGAGTCACTTTAAAACAAGGCAGAAGATTGATATGTAAATAATAATACTCGCATCGAAATATGGTCGTTTGTGGGTCCTGCCTAGCTGAACCACATCTGTACAATATCCCAACACTGGCATATCTAAATTGGCTAATGTAATACTAAGGATCCTTAAAAGATGGATGACAAAGTCAGACAAGTCAGAGGTGGGACTGTGAGGAGGGAGACAGAGGACATTGTGACAGGGACACGAACCAAGAGTTGAGGAGAACCTCTCAAAGCTGAGAAAGGCAAGGAGTGGATTGTCCCCCTGTAGATGTAGAGGTGCCGCTCTGAAGATAATTTGGTTTCAGCTTTGGCAGCCTCACTTTAGCACCATCAAAAGCCACATTCCTTTGAGCAAGGATCACTGAGAACCTTTATTATTATTATAATAATAAAATATTTTATTTGTTTATTATTGGATAGAGACAGAAATTGAGAAAGGAGGGGGAGAAAGAGAGGGAGAGAGACTGAGAGACACCTGCACCTTCACCACTCATGAAGGTTTCTCCCTGCAGGTGGGGACCAGGGGCTTGAGCCTGGAACCTGGTGTGCTATAATGTAAGCACTTAACCAGATGCTCCACTGCCTGGCCCCTGAGGATCTTTTTTATAGCCTTGGAAGAACTGCAGAAGTCCCAGGGACAAGACCCAAAACAATGGCTTTGACCAGATTGCTGTCTGCCTTCCTCCCTCCCTAACTGTGCTTCCCAAACTGATATCTTAACTTCTTGACACTGCATCAGAAGTAACAGAATCATACTGTGTGAGTGCTGACCTGCTGGGGTTCAAATGCTGGCTCCCTTATTTACTGGCTATGTGATTCTGCACAAGTTGCTTAATTTCTTTATGTTTGATTTCCCTTCCTTCCTCCCTCCTCCTTTTTCCTCCTCCTCCTTTTTTACTTTGTCAAATCACTTTTTCTTCTTCCTCCTCCTCCTCCTCCTCCTCCTCTTCACCTTCCTCCTCCTTGCCCCCCTCCTCCTCTCTCTTCTTTTCTGTCAGATCACTTCTAAGCCACAGTTCATGGTGGTGCTGGAGACTGAACAGTGGGATTTTTTTTTTTTTTGCCTCAGGCATGAAAGACATTTTATATAACCACCACACTATCTCTCCCTTATGTTGGTTTTTTTCTTATCTGTTGAACAGAATTTTATGCCACTGACCCCAGATGATTGTGAGAAGAATTTAATGAATGAATGCAGGTAAAGGTCAGGAGTGCTGCCCTGCAGATGGAAAGGATTCAGCAAATACTGCCTTCAGTTATGGAGCAATAGCATGTCTATCTAACTTCCTACTTTAGCTTTGGTAAAAAGAACAAAAATATTAATGACCTGCATCAAAAGTGCATTTGCACTCCTTTGATTCAAAACATTGTTGTAGCCAGAGAATGAAAGGATCAAAAAGAATATTACCCGGTACCTTTTTCTCTTCCTGTCCAGATCTGATAGTCCTTAGGTTAAACAGGAAAGAATGAGTATCAACTGGGAGGTGTAGAGGAAGAATTGTCTAAAACACATGAATAGGATTGTTTATAGCCCTCATCAGAGGCTGAGCTGAGCCTTCTACTTGGTCTGCATGATTTATTCTTTTCCTCACTGGGCTGCTAAGCTTTCTGAAAGGTTTTTCAGATCTGAAGGTTTTTCAGATCTGAAAGGTTTTTCAGATCTCAGGGTTGAGAAAAAATAACATCAGTCACTTGATAGTGTATCTGAAGTGTCTGGAGGGACAGCACCTATATACCCTGAAATGAGAGAATGTCAGGTATGTCAGTGATCAGAACTCTGGCAGAGTTTTTATTGATAAAGTCGTATCACATCAAAAAGAACAGGAAGATGAGAGATGCTTTTAGGCAAACACAACAGGAACGATCTCCAAAGCACAGATTACTTTCAAGGAATATGAGAGACAATAAGAATGTGTTAAACTTTCATTACAATAGTCTATGTCTGAATGTCCTTAGGTGCCATTTCTCTGATGCCTCAAGAAATATTCAGGCTATTCTATTGTGCACAAACCCCTAACCCTTCAGGGAAGTAGATAAAGATTAGAATTACACATAATCTCAATGCCTGTGGGACACTAATCTTAACTTTTGACATTTTTTATACTTCTGCCTTAAGGGGGAGGGAGCTGTGACAAAAAGGAGTGCCCAGAGCCTTACTTACTTGGCACCTGTTAACAATCAGCCAAACATGTTTTGTGAACATGGAGGCTTTAGGTAAAATTAATAGAATTTCTAATAACAAATAACAACAACAACAAAAAAAAAACTGGGTTCAGAAAACTTCAACACAATGCCTCCATTCTCTGTGTCCCAGTGGCCTATTCAGGAGAAGAGACACTGTTCCAACTCAAAGATTGGGCCCTGGGTTTATTTATTTATTTATTTTTTAAGAGATGGGGCCTATGAACTGGGTGGCTACCTAGCTGTCATTGCTTGTCGCACCCTCATGCCCACTCGCCCCAAGTCTTTCAACTCTTTTACTGAGTTTGGGGTGTGAGGCTCTATTTGCTGTAACTTGGCCTCCCTTCATGGCTGTGGCACTCTGAGAGAGATTGCCTGGGTTTTTTTTTTCTGATGCTCCACTTCCAGGTTCAAAGTCTGAAGCTGGGCAAAGTGTGTGCAGCAGCATAGTGATCCAGGGTCCCCACCATCTCCCTCACCCACCAGACCCAACAGTTCACATCCCACACAGTGAACCAAGGGGACCTGGCCTGCCTATCTGGCAGAAGGACCATAGTTGGTTGGCAGGGGGGAAGACCCACTCTGAACTGCGGTTTGAAGTCTGCCCTGAGCTGCCCCCACTGCCCAGCCTGCCTCCTTATTGCTGACTCCTGCTGGCTTCTCCAATGGCAGCTCTTCCTGATCCCACACTTAACTCTCCCTCACTTGCTTTTCTCCATATGTTTTAGATTCTAGTAAGTGATTCTCCTCCAGATATTAAGCACCTTCAATAATAATTAGCAGACTGTTTTTAATTTTTTTATTTGTTAATAGTTTCTTACAAGATTGTAAAGTTATAACATACCATTCCACACCACACTTCCCACTAAAATTCTGTATCCCTCACCCTCCTATCTCCCAAAGATAAGCACCATAGGTCTCACAAGTCTTAGAATCAGTTTGTTTAATTATCATTGACTACTTACAAGAAGTGCTTTAATATGTATCATGTGACTTACACTGCCCAATAAGCCCTAGGAAGGAGCTAACATTGTTGACTCTGCAAGAACCACCAGCAAACTTTACAAGAACCACCAGATAACTCTGGTGGAACTGAGGCTTTGGCTCAGTAACTCTGACTCCAAAACAGTGACACCTGTTCCAACAGGAGTCATGGGGTATCTTGAGATTCAGACAGGGAATGAGAGCCCCTGTGTGTCACAGGACAAGGGGTTACATAATCTAGATTCCAGGAGCTGGGCAATGGCACACCTGGCTGAATGCACACATTACCATGTGCAAGAACCTGGGTTCAAGCCCCCACTCCCCACCTGCAAGGGGGATGCTTCACAAACAGTGAAGCAGGTCTTTAGGTGTCTGTCTTTCTCTCTCTCCCTGTCTATCTCACTATTCTAGGCAATAAAATAGAAAGAAAAAAAAAGAGGAAAAGTGTCCATTAGGAGTGGTGGATTCATTGTGCTGGCACCTATCCCCTGTATCAGAAAATGAGAGGAAGACTTGTACTTCTGTTGCATCCATTGGTTTAATATGAGAAAATGGACAAAATTAATTAAAAATAAGACTTATCACAGACAGGCAAGGTGACATGTCTCTCGGGTGCTGCTTGACTATAGATGGCAGTTCATTCTGGGTATGAATTCCATTCAATACAAAAAGAAATAAAGTTTTCAAAAAAAATCCTTCAGTGGTTGTATGCCAGGGATTTCAGCAAAGACAAAACAGCCTGAAAGAATAGGGTGAGTCATCTTGTTTGTTTTTGCCAAGATCTATCCAACTAGTCAGAACTGGGCTATCTTGTAGGAGAAGACCTGGTTCCAGCTAACAGGGAGTAGTCACCATGCTTATAGGTTGATATTAGCAGCTCACTGTTATAATCAGAATGGACAAATTAGTGTGATTATTGTGCAAGCCCCTTTTCTGGTTTTCAGGAATTTCAGAAAGACCCAAGACTTTGAAGTTCTCTGGCCTGTTACCTGCTTCTTCCTACTCAATGTCCTCTCACTCTCAATTCATTCTCCCTGCCTGGGCTCACCTTCCCTCTCTTATTGATTTTAGTGTTACCAAAGAAGAAATTCTCCCTAGCAGGAATTTTTTTTTTTTTCTTCAAAACACAAATCCCCATGATACAGAGAGAAGAAAAACAGCTTTGTACCTGTGTGTTTCTCTATGTATGTATGTGTATGCAAAGCAGGAGGAGGCAGGTACTTAGCTGAGCAGTCAGCCCTCCACCCTGCGCATTGCTCATTCAGACGCTATGCAGCTATTTACTGAGCTTCTACCCTGTATATCCCTTTTGTGAAGACCATGTGGAATGAGAGATGGCACATCTTTCTCCAGACAATGCCCTTTTTAGACAAGACGGGCGTACTCAGGGTGGTATGGCCATAGACAGCAATGCCCTTTTTAAATACTCTGGCATAGTGTTCATAAATTAAGCTCACACCAGTAGACCTTTGTCTGAGACTGTGACTTTGGAAACCCAAGTGACATGTCTATTTCTTGCTATAGTCTGATATCATCGACCTACATCTGAGGCTTCACCTGAGGAATAAATTGGTCCACCAGACCTTCACCTGATGAATGAATTGGTCTGCCAGAAATGAGAAAGTGAGGGCCAAAGTGTTATTCTCAATTTCCCTAAGATTTTTTGTCACTGACTTTTGTACAGACAAGACTGGGGCTAGCCATATCCCCCATTGGCAGATATGGCAGAAATAACAAATGTCTTCATATACAATGATGGCCCGTTTGACAGTCTTGTCTGTAGTGGTGAATAACAGTCTGCTTATCAATGGGAATTTGTTGAATATTCATGATGATCCCATAAAATGAAGTATCTCACAGTTGCTGAAAAAAAATGATGTGGGTCTCTATATACTGGTATGGAAATATCTGTTGGATATGTTTGTCTACTAAAATAGGTTGTTGTTATCTTGAAAGCTACTTTTTCAACTAAGTTCCGTTTTGCTTGTTTCTTAGTTGGAGAAGAAAAATGTTATTTAATGTTATTTTAATGCTCCTCTGTCATTTTTTTGAGGGCATTGATGGCTTATAGTCGACAGTAAAATGTAGTAATTTGTATATGTGTAACATTTTTCAATTTTCCACATAACAATCTAACTCCCTCTAAGTCCTCCTCTGCCATCATGTTCCAGGACCTGAAATCCTGCCCCCAACTCCTCTGTCATTTGTATATAGCTGCCTGCTCTCCTTTCATTGGTGAGACCTTGGTTTATTTGACCAGTTTCCTTTTGCTCATCATTTTGGTTGTTTTCAGCTTATTTATTTATTCATTCTATTAGTGACTTAATAATGATCGGCAAGATTGTAGGATAAAAGTGTACAATTCCATACAATTCCCACCACCAGAGTTCTATATTCCATCCCCTCTATTAGAAGCTTCTCTACTTTTTATCCCTCTGGGAGTATGGACTAAACATCTCTATGGGGTGCAGAAGGTGGGAGGTCTGACTTCTGTAATTGCTTCTCCACATGGACATGGGCATTAGCAGGTTGATCCATACCTCCAGCCTGTTTCTATCTTTCCCTACTGGGGCAGGGCTCTGGGGAGGTGGGGTTCCAGGACAGATTGTTGAAGTTGTCTGCCCAGGGAAGTCAAGCTGGCATCATGGAAGCATCTGCAACTGCAACTTGGTGGCTGAAAAGCATCAAGATATAAAGCAAAAAAAAAAAAAAAAAAGCTTAATAATCAGGAACCTAAAGGTAAGAATATAGCAGATGAGATTTTGGGGCTTCATGTTAGAAGAAGCTAGAAAGTCTGTTTTAGGTATATTCCAAGGGGCCTATAACTTTACTAATTTTTTACTTTTCTTTTATCAAAAAATTCTTACAGCATAGCTTTTGATGAACTCATGATAATAATTATAGCCTTAGAGTTGTTTCTTTTTCTTGCTATCAGGCTTTTTATTGCTAAGGCTTGGTGCACTTGTGATGACTTCACCACTCCTAGTGGCTTCTTTTTTCCTTTTTGAGAGAGAGAGAGAGAGAGAGAAAGAAAGAGAGAGAGAGAAAAAAGAAGAAGAAGAAGAAGAAGAAGAAGAAGAAGAAGAAGAAGAAGAAGGAGAAGGAGAAGGAGAAGGAGAAGGAGGAGAAGAAAAAGAGGAAGAAGAAGAAGTGGAAGAAGAAGAAGAAGAGGAAGAAGAAGAAGGAGAAGAAGGAGAGGAGAAGAAGGAGGAGAAGGAGAAGAAGGAGGAGAAGAAGGAGGAGAAGGAGGAGGAGAAGAAGAAGGAGGAGGAGGAGAAGGAGAAGAAGGAAGAGGAGGAGGAGGAGAAGAAGAAGGAAGACAGAAGGAGAAGGAGGAGAAGAAGAAGGAGGAGGAGAAGGAGGAGAAGGAGAAGAAGAAGGATGAGAAGGAGAAGGAGGAGAAGGAGAAGAAGAAGGAGAAGGAGAAGAAGGAGGAGGAGGAGAAAGAGAGGGAGAGGGAGAGGGAGAGGAAGAAGGAGAATGGAAGAGACACATCTACAACACTGGTGGGGACCAAGAATTTGAACCAAGGTCGTTATGCATGGTAACATAGGTACTCTAGTGGGTGAACTGCGAACCAGCTTCTAGAGTAGTTCTTAAAAGTAAAATTTATGAGAGAAATGATGGAAATGAAGGATCAGATCACCTGAGTCTTTTGATATGCTTTGTCAACTTGCTCTTAGGGAAATCACATCCTATCAGTGACACCTAAGTTCTTCCTACCTTTTTCTGTTTGTTTGTTTTCAGCTCATTTTTAAGCTCTTAATATATTACCAACACTGACAATATTTTGACTAGCCACAAATAGCAATTCATGTTGTAATTTACACTTTGTCAGTTGTGAATGAGACTACACACTTTAAATAGACTATGGCTATTTCTTCCTTTGTGACTTTCCTGCCTTTTTTTCCAGTTTTCTTTTTTTTGATATTTATTTTTTATTATTTATTCCCTTTTGTTGCCCTTGTTGTTTTATTGTTGTAGTTATTATTGATGTTGTCATTGTTGGATAGGACAGAGAGAAATGGAGAGAGGAGGGGAAGACAGAGAGGGGGAGAGAAAGATAGATACCTGAAAACCTGCTTCACCGCTTGTGAAGTGACTCCCCTGCAGATGGGGATCTGGGGGCTTGAACCTGGATCCTTATGCAGGTCCTTGCGCTTTGCACCACATGCACTTAACTCACTGCGCTACCACCCAACTCCCACTTTTGCCAGTTTTCAATTAGAGTTATGTGCTTTTTATTATTTGTATTTATGCTAGGAAATGAAGGGAATTTTTAAGGGGGGGACAGGATAAAAGGGGACCAGGTAGTGGCACATGCAGTTAAAGGCACAAGAGCAAGGACCTGGGTTTGAATGTCTGCTTCCCACCTGCAGGGGGAACACTTCATGAGTGGTTAAGCAAATATGCAGATGTCTAGCTTTCTTTCCTCTATCTCCTTGTCCTCTCAATTCCTCTCTGGTCTTTCTAATAAAAATTAGAAAGAGAAATAGAGGGGAAAAAAAGGGACAAAATGGTCACCATGAGTAGTGGATACACAGTGCTGGCACTGAGCCCCAAAGATAACCCTGGTTGGCAGTGGGAAAAAATAAAACAAAAAGGGAAAAAATGGGCAGAGAGAGTGTGTGCTCATGCCATGACCACTTCCATTGTTAATGCCCATTACTTTTTAATTTTGTTTTACCTGATCAACTTTATAACCTTATATTGCATGCTTAGGTGGTCCAATCAACATTTGTATTTTTTCCCTCTGACTTTTACTTTGCTGTGAATTGAGAAAATTTATTTTTCTTTATAGCTGAATAGTATTCCCCTGTGAATACAGACCACAGCTTCTTTATCTGATCATCTCTTGTCAGGAACTTTGGTTGTTTGCCCATGTCAGCTGTCGTGAATAACGCCGCTATAAGCATTGGGGTTGATACAACTTCCTGTGTCTTCATATTCTCTGATTGATGCATAGCAGTGCAATTGCTTCTTGAGGAAGCTCCATGCTACTTTTCAGAATGGGTAGAACAATTTACTTTCCTACATGATTCCCATTTATAAATGAGAACACTTGCACAGAGAATATAAGTAATTTGATTAATCTACATCAGGGCTTCTCAGTTGGGGAAGGGAAGGTCAGTGCTCTCAGGTCTCTCAGAGGACATTTGGCAATGTCTAGAACAGTGTCAGTTCTCATGGCTTGTGATGGTGCGAAGTTGTAGAGCCTAGGGATGCTGATAAACATTCTTCATCGTACAGATAAGCCCCACAGCACAGACTTGTCCATTCAAATATCAGTAATGAGGCTTTTAGGAAGTCCTAACCTACACCAGTAAGCATGGAACATTCTTCTGGCATCTGTCACTGGGCCTGAAAAAGATGTGTGACTTATTCTGGCCCAATTAGATGGAAGGGAGAGGGCTTTAGGGGGAGACTACTTCCTCATTCCTTCTTTCCTGCTGACTTAGTCTGACACTTAGTATCAGGCAGCCATCTTGCCAATATCAAGAAGAACCAGCCCTCGAAACAAGCTAATATTGAGGGTGGCAGAGGGAAAGGACAGGCATAACCTCTGTCTTTGATGGCATTGCTGAGCAGGAATAAACCATATTTTTCCTGGAGACCTTAAGCTATGTGAGGTAATGTTGAGGGTCAAATGCAGGCACAGGGGTTTGCAGACATGGAACTGAGATGCATACTAGTTCATTTTTGTTTTCACTGGGTTTAGATACATGTAACTGAGATCCACTTGGTGATGGGTTCCTTCTCCACCCTCCACCCACCCACCCCCCGCCAGACAAAAGGGGAGGAGTTTGCTTCAGCCGGCCAATGAAAAGTTGGCCAGGATGTGACATAAGAAGGGTTATTAAAGAAGGGGGCTTGTATAGAGAGGGGCCTTTTGGCCTTTGGTCATTTTTGGTCTTTGTCTTTACCATTTTTGGATCAGGTCCAGAGACCCTCAGGGGTTCTGTGCCTTGAACTTTTATTCTAATTACACTTTTGCATGACTGTATTAAAGAACGAATTTAGAAGCTACACATATGTCATGCATGTCTTTTGAAATTTTTTTTCAATGAAGCTGCATCAAACCCAAAAGGAATCCCTCTTCCCAACCCCTTAAACAGTAATGCATTTTTACCACCTAAGGCAATTTGAGTGGATATTTTTCTGTTCCAAGTAGCTGAAAGTATCATAACCAATGCAAGTTATAAGCAATATCCTAGCAAACTCAGCCAAGGTTCTTTCACGTGGTCAGATTCTTTATCAGAAATCCATGCCTCTCTCTTGTGGGCACACTCACGATGAAATGAGAAGACATCTTCTTGAGCTTGGTTCTCCTGGTTGAACGAACATGTCCGAAGCGGAGACTCCACAATGTTAGTCGTCAAACAGAGCCCAATGCCATGTGCCAAAGGGGTATTTCAATTTGTTAGAAACTTGGAGTACTAGCCACATTGTGAAAGAGCGAGAGAGCAGAGAGTAAGAGTGAGAGAGAGATGGATTGTTGAACTCTGTAGTAACGATGCTCTATGTATGAGAATTCAGAGGATGGACAGGATGAGTTGGAATGGTTTGGAGTAGATGGATTTCAGATGTGAAGGACATTCCCAGGTATTCCAGGTAAGCTGGGATGAGGCAGTGAAAGGATGAGCTTTATATATTACTCCATTTTAACATGCTACCATTGGAAACTAAAGGACAGCTTGACCCTGTTTGTTGTTAGTAATTTAGCAGTGCGTTACAAAATCACATGATTTTAGTGGTATTATTTCAAACCCACATCTGGTATGTGTAAGTCACTATTGCCTCCATCAGTGTTCTGTGCCTACATTCTCCCTGCCCCTACCAGATAACCAGCATAATTTTCACCAAACTCCAAAAATGTCTAGCTTTGATACTGTGTCTGATAGACTCTGATGGTGGCAAGGCCCATTGTTTATTCTAGAAGCCACAACCTTGTTATTGTTCAAGTATCTGCATGAAGTAGCACTGGAGTCCCCTTTTTCATGTCATGAGGCAGAAGGGGAGGAGAGAAGGGAACTAGAAGCTCAACTTTAGAAACCTAAAAACCCATAAACACAGTATTTTGGATTACTCCCCCCCCCCCACTGTGGACTAGCTTTCTAGCTATGTATTTGTTATTTAAAAAAATATTTTACTTTATTTATTAATGGATACAGAGAGAAATTTAGAAGGGGGAGATAGAGGTTGAGAGACAGAGAGACACCTGCACTACTGTTTCACCACTGGTGAAGCTTTTCCCTGCAGGTGGGGACAAGGGGCTTGAACTCGAGTCCTTGTGGACTGTAATTTGAACGCTTAACTTGGTGCACCACCACCTGGCCCCGATAATTTTTATCTTGTGATTTACTATGTAATTTATCAATTAAATAAAATCAATTTAATTAAATGCATTCTAAAAAAGCATTTTTTAGAATAAATTAAATCAATTAAATGCATTCTAAAAAAGCATTTTTAAAAATAAAACAACCTTTTGGAAAGACTAGAAAACACATGAACAATCTAATAAAATATTTAATAAAATTGAAATAGGAAAAATATCTCTGGATAGTGGGTTATTTATAAAATAGTTACCAGGCCAGTGGGTGGGGTAACTTATTCCTTGCAAGTATGAGGCTTAGAAACCCCATTTGACAGAGTGGTTCTCATGTCTCCCATGAAAGTAATTATAAAAATAAATAAATATTTTAACACATTTCTAGGTGATTCTGGTGGTCAAGGTTGAAAAGTATTAGGATAATCAGATAGGGGAAGTGGTAATCTTTTTCTTTTCAGTGTTCTCCCTCATTCTCTCCCCCTTTCTCTTTCTCTCTCTCTCTCTCTCTCTCACCTCTTAAAGAAACTAACACTGAAAAAAGTTAAAAAGCATCAACACCACACTGCAGAGTATTCTGGCATCTCTGTATAGTGTGTGTGTGTGTGTGTGTGTGTGTGTGTGTGTGTGTGTGTGACTGGAGCCCCACACATGTGTAATTTTTTTCTAAATTTATTTATATTTTTGATAATTTCTTTATTATGAGATTGATGTTTTATAGTTGACAGCAAAACACAATAGTTTGTTCATGTGTAACATTTCCCAGTTTTCCACATAATAATTCAACCCCCTCAGGTTCCGGGACCTGAACCCTCCCCCCACCTACCCCAGTGTCTTTTCCTTTGGTGAAATACACCAACACACATGTATAATTTCACTGTGCTGGGTGGGCTGATTTTTTTTCAGAGACTTATGCACAGAGATAGAAAGAGAGAGAGATTTCATAGCACCAGAATTCCCTCAGTATCAAAGTATCCTCCCCACCTTGTGCACAGTTGTGTCTGTACAATTCAAACCTGGACTGTACACATGGCAAAACATACACAATGCCCAGTGAGCTCTTGCTCCAGCTCAGAGATGTTTTATATTTTTGCCACCAGGGTTACTACTGGAGTTTGATGCCTGCACGACATCATCACTCCTGATGGCCATCTTTCTTTCTTTCTTTTTTTTTTGCTTTTGATAGAAAGTGAGAGACAAAGAGGCTGAGAGAGAGAGAGAGAAAAAAAAGAGAGAGAGAGACACCTGCAGCACTTCTTCATTGCTCGTGAAGCTTCCCCCTCACCCTCACCCTCCCATCCCTGCTGGTGGGGAGCAGATGCTTGAACCCAGGCCATTGTACAAGGCAACATGTGCTTTATCAGGCCCCCCAGGCATCTTGTAAATAATTGTTAGTTCAGTTTCTGAAGTCTGGAAAAGACAGTCATTTTTATATCATTTGCCAAAAATAGTGGGTGCTTTTTTATGGTCCTTGGTGAACTGCAATGTCATTTATGTTTTCCCACATAATATCAGAGTATCAATCCCTGCCATCCTGGATGGGATGATGTCAGTGGTGGATAATTACACACTCCCACAAGGGGATATGTGTCTTCAGATTTCTGATGTGCATAAAACTAAAGGAAAGAAAACAGAGTAACCAGGCAAGAGGTCCCAGCATTGTCTTCAGCTTTCTAGACAACACAACAAGAGAGACAGAGTCTAAAGCGGAAGGGCAGCTGGGGGCCGTGGCACTCAAGTCCAGTTGACGTACACGTGCCTTAGACTCTTCCACACTTAACAACAGCCCTCTGAGACATGCTCTGTAGTCCTTGCCCCCCTCTTCTTCCTGAAATGTTTAGCCAGATTCCAGCGTTTCCTGTTTTTGCTTTTCCTCTGATCACCCAATGCAGATTTATTATGATCATTCCTTGTGGCAACATCCAAGAAGGGTGGCCTTTGCTGGCGTCTGTCCTTGCTGTTTCTCCTGAAGGGCAGGCACAAACTCCAGGCCTGCAGAGCCTTGCCTGTGGCCCAGGGCTGGTGAATGTTCATTGTGTAATCTGTCCCCATGATGCCACACCACGTGCCTTCCTTCTGTGAGGGGAGAACCGACCTGAGAACTCACTCCCTTGCAGAGTTTCACCTGGGCTGTGTCCTCTCAAGCAAGCTCTCTAGGATCGGTCACAATGTCTTAGCATTATGCAGATTAGTATGGACACACTGTAGTCTATTTCAAACTGCAGATCAAGACCCATTAGAGGGGGGCTGGGCTGTGGCATACCTGGTAGAGTGCACCTGTTACCATGCACAAGGATGGGTTCAAGCCTTTGGTCCTCACCTGCAGGGAGCGGGGAAGGTTTCACAAGCAGTGAAATAGTGCTGCAGGTAACTCTCTCTCCTCTTCTCTAATCAGTTTTTCTCTATTCCATAAAAAAATGCAGAAAAAAAAATTGGCCACCAGGAGCAATGGATTTGTCATGCAGTCACCAAGCCCCAGCAATAACCCTGGTGGCAGTAATACAAGAACAAAGAAGAAAGAAAAGAAAAGAAAACCTATTATTTATTTATTGATAAGACATGATCAAACCAGAAAATCACTCAAGCACATGCCATGTGAAGCATCAAACTCAGGACAAAATACTTGAAAATCCAGTGATTTATCCATTGCATCACTTCCTAGGCTACACAAGCCCAGCATTTTAAAAAATGCAGTGGAATATGAAAGAACTGCGGAGATAAACATGATGCCATGCATGTGTATTATCTGGGGAAACCCTTGTTTCAGTTATATATAAATGCACACATTATACCAGGATGTGAAAATCATATCATGATATAAAAAGGCATTTCTTACTATAATCAGAGTAATTAGCAAAGTTACTGAATTACTACAGTGAAATTTGATTTTTCTTATCTCTAAAACTCCTGCTATAGGGAACTGACGTACTTAGTGAGATAAATAGAAGTGCCGTGGCTCCCATTGTATGGACACAGTGACTCCGAGAACCTACATTTTTCTTGGGAAGTCTGTTAACCATGTTTAGTCCAAGAAAATGCTTGGCCAGTCCACCATACTTTCATTCTTTTTAAAAATTTCTTTATTGAGGGATTAATGGTTTACAGTTGACAGTAAAATACAATAGTTTGTGCATGTGTAACATTTATCAGTTTTCCACATAACAATTCAACCCCCACTAGGTTCTCCTCTGCTATCATGTTCCAGGACCTGAGCCCTCCCCCCTACCCCAGAGTCTTTTACTTTGGTGCAGTACACCAACTCCAGTCCAACTTCTGCTGTGTTTCCCCTTCAGCTCTTATTTCTCTACTTCTGTCTATGAGTGGGATCATTCCATATTCATCATTCTCTTTCTTTTTTGTTTTTTCATCCTTCTCTTTCTGGATGAAAGATCTCCCCATGATTCGTTCAAGCTCCATGATTCGTTCAAGCTCCATCCAAGATGAGATGAAGTAGGTGAACTGACCATTTTTCATAGCTGAGTAGTATTTATATATATAGCACAACTTTCTCAGCCACTGATCTGTTGTTGGACACCTGGGTTGCTTCCAGGTTTTGGCTATTACAAATTGTGCCACGGGGGCTGGATGATAGCACAGTGGGTTAAGCACACATGGTTCAAAGTGCAAGGACTGGCATAAGGATCTTGGTTCGAGCCCCTGGCTCCTAACTTGTTGACCTGGTCACAAGTGGTGAAGCAGGTCTGCAGATATCTATCTTTCTCTCTCCCTCTCTGTCTTCTCCTCTCTGGATTTCTCTATGTCTTATCCAACAACAATGACAGCAATAACAGTAATAAGAACAACAATGATAAACAGCAAGGGCAACAAAAGGAAAAAGATGGCCTCCAGGAGCAGTGGATTCATAGTGCAGGCACCAAGATCCAGCAATAATCCTGGAGGCAAGAAAAAAAATTGTGCTGCTATGAACATAGGTATACATGGATCTTTTTGGATGGGTGTGCTTGATTTCATTTTTTTAAAGATTTATTTATTGGGGGATTAATGGTTTACAGTTGACAGCAAAACACAATAGTTTATACATGCGCAATAATTCCCAGTGTTCCACATAACAACCCAACCATTTGGTTTCCTTTTATTCTTTCCTCCAATGGACTCCTCCCTTCAGCAGGCCTCCAAGAAAAGCAGGCAGTAGAATCAGATTAGGCAAACCAGGAGATCAGAACAGATTTCACATGCTTCTTAAAACACCCACTGAAAAAGAATTGCTATAGCATCTACCTACAAGTTACTATAAACTGAAACAGCAACTCCATTCACTACTTAGATGTCATTTTTTTATTTGTGTGTCAGACGAGTTTTTTTTTCAAGTAAAATGTGCACAACATAAAATTTATTATTTGACTACTTTGAATTTTACACTCCAACGGTTTTAAGTACATTTACATGTGCAACCATTGCTAGTGTCCATTTATCCAGATTTTTTCATCATCTCCGACAGAAACCCTAGACCAATTTGAAAGCACCTTCACACTCATTACTTTCTCCCATCCTTAGCAACCCCCATTCTATCTGCTGTCACTTAGAACTTGATTCCTCAGACTGGACTTCCAGAGGCAGAGCTACGAGCAGCAGCAGATCTCTTTCTCTCCTCTCCTCTCCTCTCCTCTCCTCTCCTCTCCTCTCCTCTCCTCTCCTCTCCTCTCCTCTCCTCTCCCGGATCAACTAGGAATACTAAAGGAGACCACCGGGACTGAAACAAGACAGGACTAGAATGACCACAGGAACCCACTAAATCACCAGTGAGTACAAACACGTGTGGCTGGTGACAGAGAGGAGCGTAGGGAGAGATTAAGTAAGTGCTAACAGTCCAGCAGTTTATCAGTTGAGACACCACCTCCAGTCTGCTCCACCAACAAGGGGACAGCTGAAGGGAAGAGAGGACTCCCCAGAGACTCACCAAGTGCAACTCTGAGTCTCCATTGCTACTGCCCTCAGAATCTGGAGCAGCTACAGGGAGGGAGAGCAGGGGACAGAGATCTAACCAGGAAACTCAGGAGACCTATACCTCCATGGAGTAGCTGAGGGGCTGTGAAAATCTCTTTGCATAGCCAGTGAATTATCTCTGCCACACCCTGATTTATCTCTTGGTCAGGAGTCAGTGATTAAGCTAAGAAGCCTATTGATAGTTTAAAAGCCCTCGGGCTCCTATAGCCTACAGGGAAGAAAAAAAAAAGAGGCTTTTAAACCAATGAGATCCAACTCAGGGATTAAAAGACTATTTAAACAACTGTTAACTTCCACCACTGTGAACCCTTTCATTAACTTACTTAGACACAAGTCAATCCAGGAAATAGTGACCAGTAATTTGAAAAGTACTGAGAGAGGGAACTCAACATAATATATAAAATGGTAAAAACAAAAAGAAGAAATATTGGAGAAACTAACCAGGACAAGAGTCCAGCTAAAAGCCCCCCAGAGGGTGAAGCAAAAATAACAAGTTCAACATCCAAACACTAGCTAAGGAAATAATCACAGGAGTGAGTAAAGAATTTGAAAAAATTGTAATAAAAAATACAGGAACAACAAATGAGACTATGGAAGAAAATACTAATTATCTCATGGTTATTAGCTGAAAGCTGAAATTGCTGAGCTAAGAACACAACTAGCTGAACAAGCTAAAACAGTATCAGAACAGGGAAACAAAATAGATGAACTCCAGAAAACAGTAGAGGGCAGAGAGAATAGAACCTATGAGGCTGAAGACAGAATTAGCAAGATCGAGGACGAATTAGAGACAACTAAAAAAGAAGTAAGAGATCTCAAAAAAGATTAAGACATGCTGTAAACAACAACAGAGACCTATGGGATGACTTCAAAAGAAACAATATATGAATTATTGACATACCAGAGGAAGAAAGAGAAGGAGAGGAAGAAAGCATTCTTCAGGCCATAATAGCTGAAAACTTCTCCAATCTAGACAATATCAAAGACATAAAGATTCAAGAAGCCCAGAGGGTCCCAAACAGAATTAACCCAGACCTAAAGACACCAAGACATATCATACTTAGAATGGAAAGGAATAAGGATAATGAAAGGATCCTGAAGGCTGCAAGAAAAAAACAAAGAGTAATCTACAGAAGAAAACCCATAAGATTATCAGCAGACTTTTCCATACAAATACTACAGGCCAGAAGAGAATGGCAAGATATCTATCGAGTGCTCAATAAGAAAGGCTTTCAGCCAAGAATACTATATCCTGCTAGACTGTCATTCAGACTAGAGGGAGGCATCAAAAACCTTCTCAGGACTCAACTATCACCAAGCGTGCCCTGAAAGAAGTTCTGAAAAGTCTTCTATAAACAGTCAGACCATCATAAATAGGACATATATCAGAACACTCTAAAACTCTACAAGAATGGCGTTAAAATATCTTCAATCTTTGATATCAATAAATGTCAATGGCCTGAATTCACCTATTAAAAGACACAGAGTAGGAAGATGGATCAGAAAATACAACCCAACAATATGCTGTCTACAGGAAACAGACCTAACTGAACAAGACAAACACAGACTTAAAGTAAAAGGATAGAAAACTATCATACAAGCCAATGGCCCACAAAAAAGGGCAGGAACAGCTATTCTCATATCTGACATGATAGACTTTAAAATAAATAAGACTAAAAAAGATAGGAATGGACACTACTTAATGCTCAGGGGATCAGTCAATCAAGAGGACTTAACAATTATTAACATCTATGCACCCAATGAGAATCCATCTAAATACATCAAACTTCTACTGAAAAAGCTACAGCAATATGTTAACAGCCACACAATCATAATAGGGGACTTCAACACCCCACTCTCTCAACTTGACAGATCATCCAGGCAGAAAATCAATAAAGACATGAGGAAGCTAAATGAGGAGATAAACTAGAACTATTGAACATTTTCAAAGTCATTCACCCCAAGAACTGGAATACACATTCTGCTCCAGTCCGCATGGGTCATTCTCAAGGATAGACCATATGTGAGGCCACAAAGACAGCATCAGCCAATTCAAGAGCATTGAAATCATCCCAAGCATCTTCTCAGACCACAGTGGGATTAAACTAACACTTAACAATCAACAAGATTAGTAACAGTCCCAAAATGTGGAAGCTCAACAGTACACTTCTTAACAACTTCTGGGTCAAAGAGGAAATAAAGGAAGAAATCAAAATGTTTTGAGAATTCAATGAAAATGAAGACACAAGCTATCAAAATATTTGGGACACAGCTAAGGAAGTAGTAAGAGGGAAGTTCATAGCTATATAAGCACACATTAGGAAATAAGAAAAAGCACAAATAAACAGCCTGATTGCACATCTTAAAGACCTAGAAGAAGAAGAACAAAGGAACCCTAAAGCATCCAGAAGGATTTAAATCACTAAAGTTAGGGCAGAAATAAATAACATTGAGAATAAGAAAACCATACAAAAGATCAAGGAAAGTAAATGTTGATTCTTCGAAAGAGTGAACAAAATCGACAAACTTTTAACCAGACTCACAAAACAAAAAAGGGAGAAGACCCAAATAAATCGGATAGTAAATGAAAAAGGAGTTATCACAACAGACACTGCAGAAATTCAACATATCATGTGAGGCTTCTATGAACAACTATATGCCACCAAGCTAGAGAACCTGGAAGAAATGGACGATTTCCTAGATACCTACCAACTTCCAAAACTAAGTAAAGAGGAAGTAGATAACATGAACAGGCCCATCACAGCTAGTGAAATTGAAACAGTTATCAAAAATCTCCCCAAAAATAAAAGTCCTGGACCAGATGGTTTTACAAATGAATTCTACAAAACCTTCAAAGAAGAACTAATGCCTCTACTTTTGAAAATCTTCCAGAAGATTGAAGACACTGGAATACTCCCTGACAGCTTCTATGAAGCCAACATCACTCTGATACCAAAAGCAGACAGGGACACAACCAAAAAAGAAAACTACAGACCAATATCTCTGATGAACATGGATGCGAAAATATTGAACAAAATTCTAGCCAACCAGATACAGCAGTATATCAAAAAGGTTGTTCATCATGACCAAGTGGGGTTTATCCCAGTCATGCATGGTTGGTTTAATATATGTAAATCAATCAATGTGATCCACCACATCAACAAAAGCAAGACCAAAAACCACATGGTCATATCAATAGATGCAGAGAAAGCCTTTGACAAAATCCAACATCCCTTTATGATCAAAACACTACAAAAAATGGGAATAGATGGAAAATTCCTGAAGATAGCAGAGTCTATATATAGCAAACCTACAGGCAACGTCATACTCAATGGTGAAAAACTGGAAGCATTTCCACTCAGATCAGGTACTAGACGGGGCCGCTCACTATCACCATTACTATTCAACATAGTGTTGGAAGCTCTTGCCATATCAATCAGGCAGGAGCAAGGAATTAAAGGGCTACAGATTGGAAGAGAAGAAGTCAAACTCTCCTTATTTGCAGATGACATGATAGTATACATGGAAAACCCTAAGGAATCCAGCAAGAAGCTTTTGGAAATCATCAGGCAATATAGTAAGGTGTCAGGCTATAAAAGTAACATTCAAAAGTCAGTGGCATTCCTCTATGCAAACACTAAGTTAGAAGAAATTGAAATCCAGAAATCAGTTCCTTTTACTATAGCAACAAAAGCAATAAAATATCTAGGAGTAAAACTAACCAAAGAAGTGAAAGACTTGTATACTGAAAATTATGAGTCACTACTCAAGGAAATTGAAAAAGACACAAAGAAGTGGAAAGATATTCCATGTTCATGGGTTGGAAGAATTAACATCATCAAAATGAATATACTACCCAGAGCCATATACAAATATAATGCTATCCCCATCAAGATCCCAAGCACATTTTTTAGGAGAATAGAAAAAATGCTACAGATGTTTATCTGGAACCAGAAAAGACCTAGAATTGCCAAAACAATCTTGAGAAAAAAGAACAGAACTGGAGGCATCACACTCCCAGATCTCAAACTGTAGTATAGGGCCATTGTCACCAAAACTGCTTGGTACTGGAACATAAATAGACACACTGACAAGTGGAATAGAATTGAGAACCCAGAAGTGAGCCCCCACACCTATGGACACCTAATCTTTTACAAAGGTGCCCAGACTATTAAATGGAGAAAGCAGAGTCTCTTCAACAAATGGTGTTGGAAACAATGGGTTGAAACATGCAGAAGAATGAAACTGAATCACTGTATTTCACCAAATACAAAAGTAAATTCCAAGTGGATCAAGGACTTGGATGTTAGACCAGAAACTATCAGATACTTAGAGGAAAATATTGGCAGAACTCTTTTCTGCATAAATTTTAATGACATTTTCAAGGAAACGAATGCAATTACAAAGAAGACTAAGGCAAGTATAAACCTATGGGACTACATTAAATTAAAAAGCTTCTTCACAGCAAACGAAACCACTACCCAAACCAAGAGACCCCTCACAGAATGGGAGACGATCTTTACATGCCATATATCAGATAAGAGTTTAATAACCAACATATATAAAGAGCTTGCCAGACTCAACAACAAGACAACAAATAACCCCATCCAAAAATGGGGGGAGGACATGGACAGAATATTCACCACAGAAGAGATCCAAAAGGCCGAGAAACATAAAAAAAATGTTGCAAGTCTCTGCTTGTCAGAGAAATGAAAATAAAGGCAACAATGAGATACCACTTCACTCCTGTGAGAATGTCATACATCAGAAAAGGTAACAGCAGCAAATGCTGGAGAGGTTGTGGAGTCAAGGGAACCCTCCTACATTGCTGGTGGGAATGTAAATTGGTCCAACCTCTGTGGAGAACAGTCTGGAGAACTCTTAGAAGGCTAGAAATGGACCTACCCTATGACCCTGCAATTCCTCTCCTGGGAATATATCCTAAGGAACCCAACATATCCATCCAAAAAGATCTGTGTACACATATGTTCTTGGCAGCACAATTTGTAATAGCCAAAACCTGGAAGCAACCCAGGTGTCCAACAACAGATGAGTGGCTGAGCAAGTTGTGGTATATATACACAACGGAATACTACTCAGTTGTAAAAAATGGTGACATCACCGTTTTCAGCCGATCTTGAATGGACCTTGAAAAATTCATGTTGAGTGAAATAAGTCAGAAACAGAAGGATGAATATGGGATGATCTCACTCTCAGGCAGAAGTTGAAAAACAAGATCAGAAAAGAAAACACAAGTAGAACCTGAAATGGAATTGGCATATCGCACAAAAGTTAAAGACTCTGTGGTGGGTGGTTGGGGAGAATACAGGTCCATGAAGGATGATAGAGGACCTAGTGGGGGTTGTATTGTTATATGGGAAACTGGGGAATGTTATGCATGTACAAACTATTGTATTTACTGTAGAATGTAAAACATTAATTCCTCAATAAAGAAATTAAAAAAAAAACTTGATTCCTCTAAGTATATCATGTAGGTGGAATTACTCAATAGATCCTCTTTTGAAACTGGCTTGTTTCATTCTGATATGTTTTCAGAGGCTATCCAAATTATATTCCTCCATGAGGATAATTTCTGGAACCATCCGTTCCACCCCAGTTCCATGGCTGCCAGTTCTTAGCAACATCGCCCCACCAGATATTCATCGGGATGCGGCATCATCTAAGTTCATTTCCCACATCTACGCTCGACAGGATCTTCCAATATACGCAGATATCTTTGCCCACCCTGTCCAACACTTGATGTCTCGTCACCCAATCTGGTCCCCTATGCCTACACTGAACTTCTCTGTTCCAGACGCTTGGAAACAGAGTTGGCAGTCTGCTGAGGTAAAGAACAAACACCTCATCACAGACCCCTGCAAGTGTCAACCTGGCTTTGACCTAGCACGTTATGATTGGGCCCTCCTCAATCGCTATCTAACAGGCCATGGCCGGTGCGCCGCTATGTTCCATTGCTGGGGAGCCAGAGATGACCCAAACTGCCCCTGCGGCTACAGACAGACTATGACCCACATAGTCAACGACTGCCACCTCTCCAGATTCAAAGGAGGTCTCGAAACTTTACATCAGGCTCAACCTGACGCTGTTGACTGGCTACGAAAGAAGAGCAAACGCTAGAAGAAGAAGAAGAGGCTATCCACATTGTAATATAGGTCAGGACTTCTTACCTTTTTTTTTGTTTGTTTGTTTTACTTGTGATTAATAGTGGGTTATAAGATCATGAAATTCTAGGATATAGTTCCATACCACATCCACCACCAAAGTCCTATGTCCTCACCCTCCCAAAAATAACTACCATAGTTCTCACAAACACTTTTATTCATTTATTTTTTTTAGTTTTACTAATAATTTACAAAATAACAGGGGTACAATTCCACACTGTTCCTACCATCACAGTTCTGTGTCTCCATTCCCTCTATTGGAAACTCCATCAATTCTCCCAAGGTCAGAGATATGGGTTGACTATTATTTCTATAACTGTCTGTATCCCTTTAATTCCTTGCTCCTCCCTGATTGCTATGGCAAGAACTCCCAACACTATGTTGAATAATAATGGTGATAGTGGGCATCTCTGTCTATTACCTGATCTGAGGGGAAATGCTTCTAGTTTTTCACTATTGAGTATGATGTTGGCTGTATGTTTACTATATATAGCCTTTGCTTGCATTTTTAAGTCACAGCTACACCTATTATTACTTCTGAATGTCTTTCCTTTGTTCTTTCTCTCTCTCTGGGTCCTGATGGAAGTAGGTTTCAGAGCACTATGGTCATCTTCCCCTAACATTTCTCCCCCACTGGGAGTATGGACTAAAGGTCTTTATGAGGTGCAGAAGGTGGAAATTGTGGCTTCTGTAATTTCTTCTCTGCTGGACACAGGAATTGGCAGATTAATCCAAGACTCTAGCCTGTTTATATTTTTCCTTAGTCAGGTAGGGCTCTGGAGAGGTGAGGTTCTAGGGCACATTGTCTCACAAAGTCTTAGAAACAATCTGCTTTTTTTTTTTTTCCCTTGCAACTTTATGTGTATCAGATCCTTAGATTCCATATATGAGTGAAACCATCCTGTAGTTGTCTGATTTTGTTAAGCATAATCACTTCTAGTTCCATCTATTTTGTCCCAAAGGACACAATTTCATCTATTTTTGATTGCAGAGTATTATTCCCTTAAACCCCACCCCCATACTTCTCTGCTGTGACTGATGGCGGCACTAGGGATAGAACTTGGGACCTCAGAGACTCAAGGTATGGAAGTCTTTTTGAAGAAAAGACTTATGCTATCTTCTCCAACCCCTCCCTTCTTTATCTTGTCATCTGTCAATGGTTATTTAGGCTGCATTTGAATAATGCAGCTATGAACATAGCGAGTACATATGTCCTTTCAAATTAGTGTTTTAATGTCAGTTGGATAAATGCCTAAGAGTGGTATTGCTGGATCATAAAGTAATTCCATTGTTTATTTGTTTAGGAATTCTCTGTATAATCTTCCAAAAGTGGCCTCACCAATTTTCATTCCCATCAGCACTGTAGCAGAGTTCCTTTTTCTCCACAACCTCTCCAACATCTGTCATTCCCTGTTTTGTTGGTGTGGGACATTCTCACAAGTGTAAGGTGAAATCTCAGCATAGTTTTAATTTGTATTTATCTAATGATAAGTGAAGTGGAGCGTCCCTTCCTATGTTTGTGGGCCATGCTTATGTCTTTTTAAAGAAAACAGTCTGTTTAGCTCTTTGGCCAACTCGTTTAATGGCCATGTATGGCACAATGACTAGAGCAATAGATTCTACAGCATGAGGTTGTGAGTCTAGTCCCCAGCATGTACCAGAGTGATGTTCTGGTTCTCTCTCTTTTGTGTAAACAAACAATGAATCTTTAAGAAGTAATGTGTTCTATGTATGTGATCTGATGGTACTTTGGATATACTCCTGCTTTTCCACTGGTTCACTGTGTTAAGCTCATTTTGGACCAGCAATGGAAGAAAGTGAGCTGTGAAGCTATTATCATCCAAATAAAAAAAGACCAAGAGATAGTGAATCAAAAAATCCACAAACAGAAAAATCTGGTGACTGACTTTCTGAGGCTCTTTTTTGCTGACCCTGGAAGTTTTTTAAAGATTAGAAAAACATGATTTTTTTTTTTCTTTAGAATGTCAGACTTCAAGACTAATTATTTTGGATGTTTCCTTTGGTCCTTCCCCCAGAGGTAGGACACTGCATCCTTTGAACACATGCTGAGACTTCTTTCTTGGGGCATTTGTTTGTGCCAGACTGTAAGAGAATCCATCTGCTCATATTCCTTTTGTTCCTCTTAATCAAACTTTCTCTCATCTCTGTCTTTAAAAAAATTATTCATGAGCTAATGAAAGAGAGAGCAAGTGAGAGGAAGAAGGAGAGAGAGAAGGAGAGAGAGAGAGGAAAACATGAACCAGAGCACTACTCTGGCACATGCTGGTGGATGAAACTAGGGACCTCATGCTCAAGAGTCTTAAGTGCTTTATGATGGTGCCACTTTCCCAGTCACACTTCCCCCAGCTCTTTACTGCTGCTTATCTGGGAGTTCAAAAGCAGCCATCTCCCCCCTTTTCTTACCTACTCAGATTTTAAATTGTTCAAGTTTTATATGAATAGGTTGTTTGTATGGTATGGAATTGTAGAAAAAACACTAGAATAGGGACTGGGAATTATAGATATGAGACTAGAACAGAAACAGGGGAAAGAACTCCCATATTTAGGCATATCATGGCACTATCATAATGATTCAATGAGAAAATAAAGTGAAGAAGGACAGAAGCATAGATAAGGTAGAACCCTACCTGCCTGTGTCTCTGGTCTCTGAACTGTAGTCCTTGTCTTTGGTCATTCTTCATGAGCTATCCCAGTCTGGTTAGTACTCAGTAATTCTCAAAATAACTTCCTACTATGAGCTATTTTTAAAAAATTTATTTAAGAAAGGAGACATTAACAAAACCGTAGGATAAGAGGGGTACAGCTCCACACAATTCCCACAACCCGATCTCCATATCCCATCCCCTCCCCTGATAGCTTTCCCATTCTATGAGCTATTTTCTAATACTTTATATGTTCTCTCTCATTTGCTTCTCACAGTAGTCTTACAATAGATTTTGTCATACCATCATTTATAGATGTCAGCCACCAAAAGGGTAGAGTCACTTTATCCAGCTGGGATCTGGGGACAGTATCAGACAGTAGAGCACCCTTCCAGCAGACAAGTTGAATAATTTGTGCAAAGTCATATCCTTGATAAATGGCAGAGTTAGAATTTCAGCCAGCTGGTGAGCTCCAGACCCTGACATCTTCAGCTCTTTTGTGTCACTCTCTAGCTCTTTAGGATTTATATTCTTATGAGGGAGAGAGAAAGATAGACAGAATCTTCAGTGTGGCATACAGAGTTCTGGGATTTAACTCAGAACCTTACATATGCACTCTTGTCTGCTGAGCCACCTCCCCAAGTCTCTTTCTCTCCCTCATCCCACTCTCTCTTTCTCTCTCTCCACTTTTAGCTCTGACTTATGATGGTGCCTAGAACTCAACCTGGGACCTTGGAACCTTAGGCATGAAAGTCCTTTGCATAACCACTATGCTATCTCCTTAGTTTACCACATACTCTCTTAATTTTTCAGCTCAGAAGCCTAAGCTGGGATATAACTCAGTCTTGCAGTTACATACCTCTGAAGAGTCTTACTGAGACAGTCTCTCCAGAATGCTACAGCCAGCTCACAGCAAAAGTCAGAAGCAGCACCACAGTTTGGTTTCTTTAGCATCTCATGTCAGGGGCAATGTACAGTAAATATGTCTTATAGATAATCTGATGAAGGCATGAAAACCATCAAAGTCTGCTGCGGCTCATGTGGACTGGCCCCAACCAGGGGGTAAGCCTCCTAGCCTCCCTCACTGGCTCTAGAGGCCACATGAATTCAGAAAGAGACATCAGGGAATATTCTGGTAAGAGCATTCATTTATTGGGATAAGAGTACAGGTCTTTATACTGAGTTAAACAAAGGACATTTTTCACATATGTCAGAAATTACAGGTTTCTTAAGGTCAGGGCTATGGTAGGGGGCTGGTATGACAAGAATTGATGAGATACATAGGTCAAGACAATTAGTTTCCATGATGCAGGCAAGTTAATTATCCAAAGGTATTTGAGGGAAGCATAGGGGTTAAACCAGTAAGGTGAGGTAGAGAAGAAAAACAAAGCATAATGTAAATCACACTTATCAAAGGGCACAAGGAAACAGAAAATGGGTTCTTATTGCCTGGTGTTGGCGAGGTGTATGATAGAGTGTGTTCTCCTTTATGATCAAAAGGTGAAGTGGATGTGTGAACTTTGAGTGAACCCTAAAGCAGGCAACCATTTGGCCTGCTGCTAGCAGGGGAAACTAAGTGTGAGAGGCTTGTAGGCTTTCTGTGAGCTTGAGAGACTAACAAGGACTAAAACTGAGAAATTGAGTCTGGGAGACTTTTCCCTCTTGGCTCATCTTTATAAGGGGAGAGGCTAACAAGTGGGGTGTCTTTCCAGACCTCCATCCAGGGATGGGAGGAGAGCTCCCCTAAGCTCTACCAAGCTTTGACATAGTCCCACAAAAGTTGCTTCTTAAAGTTCACCAATTTGGGGAGTCGGGCGGTAGTGCAGTGGGTTAAGCGCACATGGCGCAAAGCACGAGGACCAGAATAAGGATCCCAGTTTGAGCCCCCAGCTCCCCACTTGCAGGGGAGTTGCTTCACAGGCAGTGAAGCAGGTCTGCAGGTGTCTGTCTTTCTCTCCCCCTCTCTGTCTTCCCCTACCCTTTCCATTTCTCTCTGTCCTATCCAACAACAGTAACACAACATCAACAATAATAACTACAACAATAAAACAACAAGGGCAACAAAAGAGAATAAATAAATGAAATAAATAATTAAAAAAACAAAGTTCACCAATTTATAGTGATTTTTTTAATATTTATTTTATTATTTATTCCCTTTTGTTGCCCTTGTTGTTTTATTGTTGTAGTTATTATTGTTGTTGTCATTGTTGGATAGGACAGAGAGAAATGGAGAGAGGAGGGGAAGACAGAGAGGAGGAGAGAAAGATAGGCACCTGCAGACCTGCTTCACCGCCTGTGAAGGGACTCCCCTGCAGGTGGGGAGCCGGGTTTCGAACCGGGATCCTTATGCTGGTCCTTGTGCTTTGCGCCACCTGCACTTAACCCGCTGCGCTACAGCCCGACTCCCTATAGTGATTTTTTAAAAATTTTTGCAATGCCTACTGAATGACCAGTCCCATGTTGAATACTATACTAGAATAAAAACAACCTCACATATAAGCAATTGGCACAAAGTAGAAAAGCAAGGTCAACACAGACATTTCCTCTGCTTCCACCTGGAGAAGAATCTGTACACTTTCTTACAGTTTTCATGTGACTCTTCCTGGATCTGATTTGGGTTACTGGAATCAGAAACGACACTTCAAATTCAGCCTTGCAGGAACCCTGCTATTCTTAGAAACCCCAGAGTCACACTGAGAAGAGGAATTAACATCCACATTTTACTGGGAGAAGAATCTGAAATTCCTCTTTGGAGAGGATTTTCTGGCAGTGGGGTTCAGCCTGAGTGAGGAGTGCTCACCCTCTGGATAGCAAGAGCCTCTTTTTCACAATGAAGCACTTTTACCCTGGGAATCAGTCCTCCGGGCCTGACCTGGACACACACTTAGCAGTCTTTCTTTTCATTCTTTTTATTTATAAAATGGAACATTGACAAGAATATAGGATAAGAGGGTACATTTCTGCACAACATCTAACCCCAGAGCTCCCTGAACATGCATTTCCTTTTTTTTTTTTTTAATTTCTTTATTGGGGAATTAATGTTTTACATTCAACAGTAAATACAATAGTTTGTACATGCATAACATTCCCCAGTTTCCAATGTAACGATACAACCCCCACTAGTCATTTATCATCATTCATGGACCTGTATTCTCCCCACCCACCCACCCACTCCCACCCCAGAGTCTTTAACTTTGGTGCGATATGCCAATTCCATTTCAGGTTCTACTTGTGTTTTCTTTTCTGATCTTGTTTTTCAACTTCTGCCTGAGAGTAAGATCATCCCATATTCATCCTTCTGTTTCTGACTTATTTCACTCAACATGAATTTTTCAAGGTCCATCCAAGATCAGCTGAAAACGATGAAGTCACCATTTTTTACAGCTGAGTAGTATTCCATTGTGTATATATACCACAACTTGCTCAGCCACTCATCTGTTGTTGGACACCTGGGTTGCTTCCAGGTTTTGGCTATTACAAATTGTGCTGCCAAGAACATATGTGTACACAGATCTTTTTGGATGGATGTGTTGGGTTCCTTAGGATATATCCCCAGGAGAGGAATTGCAGGGTCATAGCATAGATCCATTTGTAGCCTTCAGAGAGTTCTCCAGACTGTTCTTCACAGAGGTTGGACGAATTGACATTCCCACCAGCAGTGCAGGAGGGTTCCTTTGACCCCACACCCTCTCCAGCATTTGCTGCTGTTACCTTTTCTGATGTATGACATTCTCACAGGAGTGAAGTGATATCTCGTTGTTGTCTTGATTTGCATTTCTCTGACAATCAGAGACTTGGAGCATTTTTTCATATGTTTCTCGGCCTTTTGGATCTCTTCTGTGGTGAATAATCTTTCCATGTCCTCCCCCCATTTTTGCATGGGGTTATTTGTTGCCTTGTTGTTGACACTTAGCAGTCTTTATATGCCATGACTTTGGCTATACTCCAGTCCAGGTGGCCCTCGAGAGCAGTCTTAGTGTGTACTCACATCTGTCAAAGCCTGCATTGACAAGGCTGCCTGTGAACAGTGTGGATTTGGAGTTCCTCCAGCTTTAACAACTCATTCTCAGAGGTGGGGAGTAAGTCAGTTTTCTTTAACATCCCCAGTGAGCTTTCTCCTTAATCTGTCAGCCACCAAAAGGGTAGAGGCACTTTATCCAGCTGGGATCCGGCGACAATATCGGACAGCAGAGCACCCTTCCAGCAGACAAGAGTGATGGCCAGGGAAAGCCCAGGGGATGCTGTGATCTAAAAGAGCCTCAGATATAAGCCAGAGCTGCAAGCAAGCTGAAAACAAAAACAAAATAACTGCATGCAACTTAGCCTTATGGTACCCCTGCCTAGAGGCCCCCTGGCTTTAAATCCTCAAATTAAATCAGATAGATCTCTTCTTCACATTCCACCATGCTCCCAGAACTTCTGATCCAACCTGCCCTTTCTCTAGAGTGGCCAAATGGAAAGTTTAGTCCTGGAGAAGAGATGTGAGGCTGCTGGGAGCCAGCAGTTGCCATGGGGACCTTGCCCGCCACAGGCTCTGAATGACTCTCTGTTTGCTGACATCCAGTGCTTCAGGGCCAGCTCTGGCATTGGCAGGAACCTGGGCATCGCATTCTGTGTCTCCTGTTTCCGGCATCCGGCCCACTGGCAGCCACCCCAACAGGTCTCCTGGTAGCAGGCAGGGTGTCCGGGACTGAATGCTTCCTCCTGCCCTCTTGCCCTGCTGCTGCTGCCCTCCCCAGCTGGGAAATGAAGGGAAGCAGAGGGTGTTTCCCAGCTCTTTGAAGAGAGAGTCCTTGTTTTCGCTTGCATTTTATTCTTTCTTCCCTTGTCATCCAAACACAAACCTTTGGCCATTTGCCCTTCTCCCTGCTGGCCAGCTGTCCTTGCTGTTCCCGGTTCTGAATATCTATTGATCTCATAGGGGTGGCAGAGTTTGTTTTCCTTCAGTGTGGGCCACTGAGTTTGCTCCCTATGCCTGCAGTGGTTTAGGGACAACTTAAAATGACCACTATGGGGATGAGTTTAGCCTATTTGCAAGGTTTATTTCCAAATCACTGAGGCCACTAGGTATTTAGATCACATTGTATACAGATCTATACTATGTCAACACGCAGGAGGCTACCAGGCTTCCTTAGCAATTCCTCTAGCTTCTATCTCTAAACCATCAAAGGACTTGAAATGGATTTTTTAAAGATGAAGAAAACAGAATTGATTGAGTCAAAGGATTGAGAGAGAAAAACTTATGGAATAATACACCAGCAACCAAAAAAATACCACCACATCAAAGAAATGCTAGTAGGAATTTATAGCTCATAAGGAAATGGATCAAAGAGGTCAGGGAAAGGCTTTTCCCCTATAAAGGCTTGCTCATGTTTTTTTCCAATTGTTTAAAGAGAAAAATTAATAAGTGTTATCTTTATTTTGCCCAAAGGTGACTTACAGGAAGTAAAAGGGTTGGGCCAGGACAAGGGGTTGAGGGATCAAAACATGAATGTGATGGAGTTAAATCCTCGATAATCCTTGTCCTAGAGAAGTCCCCTAAATTCAAGGACTTGAGCTCAACTCCCCTTCAGCCATTCCATACCCAGTCAGGAATACCAAAAACCCAAGCAAAAGAGAGAAGAAATTGGAGAAACCACCTGTATTTCTCCAAATCCAAGCCTAATTACTTCTGGAACACCCCCACTGCCCACTCCAAATCTGCAAAACAGGAAACAGCCGCCTTTCTCCTGGGTGATGCAAAACATTTGTTGATTTGCACAGGGTAGACATTTTCTTTCTTAACTTTCCAACCTCATTTAAATAAGTCTTTAAATAGTTGTGTTTTGGGAAATAACTCAGCCTTTCAGAACATAAGATTTGTGTGACTGAGGCTCCAGAAGTTGCAGGTTCAGTCCCCAGCTTCACCTTATGCCAGAGCTGAGTAGTGTTTTGGTTTCTTTTTCTCTCTCCTTTCTCTTTCTCCCTCTCAAAAAAAAATGAGTAAATTTAAAAATATTCATGTTTACAGGCCATTAGCACACCTGGAGGTTGCTGGCGCCCTCATTTCATCAATGAAGTGCTTCCCCAGAGATACAACTAACTGGCTGGCCATCAGCTCAAGGCATTTGTTCCCATCACACCATTTTGATCCAGGTAAGGCAGTGAGCAAGGAGTAGGTGGGACTCTGCATATAGTTCACAGAGAATGTACCTTTCTATCCTGACAGCCATGAAAAATGATATAACTCCCTCATAATAGTTCTTTCTCACCATTTCCAGTGTGTTCTCAAAGTCTGGCCTCAAGATCACTATCCGAATCCTAGAAAGACATTTTAAAAAGGACAGATTACCTGCCTCCCTCCCAGAGATGTTCCATAGTGGGTCTGGGGGTCTGGAGTGGAGTCTATGAGTCTACATGTTAACAAGAAGTACCTTAGGCAATTATATTTTGCTGCTCCTTGCAATAGCGTGAACATCCTGATTTATGTATGACACAGAGAAATGTTTTTTATATATAGGCATATAAGCTAGACACTTAAATAGGTTGAAAGCACTTATTTTGGAGGAAGGTATTTATAGAGGTAACATGATATGATCACAGAAGTAACTAATTACTGGGCTTGATTTCTCTTTCTTCAATGCACCTCTTACTGAAGATCTCTGAAAAGAGCAATTGGGACCTGAAAGGCAGCTCTTAGGCCTTTGAATTCTTTGGAGATTGTACCTTTCAGTTGTTTGTGCCAAATCAGCTGCACATGGGTGTAGTGTATTTGAATAACAGTACTTGTCAAAATAAGCAGAGTGTGTGTGTGTGTGTGTGTGTGTGTGTGTGTGTGTGTGTGTGTGTACAGCCAGGGCTCATCACAGTCACCCTGGTTGGCAGTTCTGTGTTTCAGCACCAGTCAGAAATCCTGGCTGACTCATGACAGATTTTAAATATTGGGGGAGATAAATCAGGATGCTAAACTTCCTTCCTTCTTTCCTTCCTTCCTCCCTCCCTTCCTTCCTTCCTTCCTTCCTCCCTCCCTTCCTTCTTTCCTTCTCTCCTCCCTTCCTCCTTCCCTCCCTTTCTCTCTCCCTTCCTTCCTCCCTCCCTTCCTTCCTTCTTTCATTCTTCCCCCCTTTTCTTCTTTCCTTCTCTCCTTCTTTCCTCCCTCCCTTCCTCCCTTCCTCCCTTCCTTCCTTCCTCCTTCTCTCTTTCTCTTTCTTTCTTTCTTTTTCCTGTTTTCCAGCTTTACTGAGACGTAATCATCATATAACATTGCTTAAATTTTCATTGCACCATAATGATACAGCTTTATCTCTTCCTGTACTACAATTAATTTTCCATTTGCCTATTTATAATCATTTAATTTTAAAGCAATTTTTATTAGTGGCTTAATATTGATTTTCAGAATTATAAGATAACCAGTGTATAAATCTGCACCATTCCAACCACTAGAGTTCTGTATCCCCATTCCCTCTGTTGGAGGCTACAGTAGTTCTTCCAAGGTTGCAGATATGGGCTGACTATTTTTTTTTCTATAAATAAATCTGTATTTATTTGCCCTTTTTATTTTTTATTATTTTTTGTTATTTTTATCAGTGATTTCATAATGATTGACAAGATTGTGGGGCAAGAGGGATACTGTTCCATACAATTCCCACCACTAGAGTTCCATATCCCATCTCCTCCATTGGAAGGTTCCCTGTTCTTTATTCCTCTGGGAGTATGGACCAAAGATCTTTATGGGGTACAGAAAGTAGGAATTTTGGCTTCTGTAATTGCTTCTCTGAATGACACAGGCATTGGCAGGTTGATCCACACCCCCAGCCTGTTTCTGTTTTTCACTAGTGGGGTAGGGCTCTGGAGAGGCGAGGCTCCAGGACACATTGGTGAGGTTGTCTGTCCAGGAAAGTCAGAATGGAATCATGATAGCATCTGCAATTGGCAGCTAAAAGGCAGTAAGATATAAAGCAGGATGAAGTGATTAATGAATAGGAACCAAAAAGTAGGAATAGAGCAGATGAGAATAATGATCTTAGGATGGAGAGCATCTAGGAAGTTTATTTTAGTTATGTTCCTAGAGGCCCATGACTTTTGTAGTTTTTGCTTAAATTTGATAACTAACATAGAGGTGGACAAAAATATTGTCTGGAAAGATGGTGTCAGAGTTGAGAATAGGGTTAGAAAGTTGAATTAGGGCAGAGAGTAGCTCTCAAACCTGAAGAAAATCTATAAATAAAGTTGGCTGTTTACCCCATCAACCTGACTCAAGGCCTATCTATATTCATTTTTAGCACAGGAGCTTGTGTAACTTCTGAGTCCCTATCGATCTGAGCTTGCAGTTCATGATCGCAGCTGGGAAGATTGCAGACTGCAGTCATTTCAGGATTAGTCTTCTTCGAGTGGTAGCATGGCCCAGCCTCCTTTTGGAGAGTGGGGCAGTCCTATCTTTGCTACTGTATGTGGAGGACGTGTTCCTGGAGTGCCCTAGGAGAGGGCTTATGCTGACATTCCTGATGGAAGGGACCAGTGGTGGTGGAGAAAGAATCACACTTGATCTTAGCCAAAAGGCCAAGATGTGGTGTAGAAAGAGGGATCTATCAGAGGTCTAGGCCAAATGCTAAATTTCTTCTGCCACAATAGTGTCTTTAATTTGGGATTTTGCTGGTGGCACAAAGAACAAATGTTGACATCTCTGTTATTGGATAGTATGCCAGCTCCCCCTGGCTTCTGCTTAACCATATGCCTATATAGGGATAGATTTAATCCCATTCAAAGCTTTGGTCTATTTACATAAATCACTTTTACATTTACATAAAGCACTCACTCCAGGGCATTGGTGGTTCAGTGATAGGATTCTCGCCTGCTTCACCCCCTCCTTGTCACACTCTGATTTTCACCAGTCACTTTTCTTTCCACCCTCTCTATGTCACATCCTGTTTCCACCCTACTTGGCAAGTATATATAAAGACAGCATTGTGAGTTTTAGGGTACCTTGAGTTTAGCTTAGCTCGGCTTAGATTGTGCTGCGTCCTGCATGAATAAAGAGATACTGCCTACAGCTCAACCATGAGTCTCTGGTCGTCTGTTACCCGCCCGTGAAGCCAGCCCGGTGAAAACGACATAGCCCGAACGAAAACGACACTCTGTAAGGTATATAATTTAAAAGTGTCCCTCTATAGTATGTAAGGCAGGCTATTTTCATATTAAAGTCAAGTACGGTAACACTTTTAGGAGAGAATTAGTCAGATGTGAGGGTGATCTGGCTGTGAATCTGTCACCCTATTGATTGCCGGGGCTGACTCACTGATCTGGCTGGCTAGGTGCATGCCTCTGCCCTCCCTTAGTGCTCCACATGTATCCCTCCTGAAGTTTCCCACTTAGAGAAAGAGGACAACCTTTTCAGAGTAGAGGTGGACCTGTCTTCTGTCGAGAATATATGAATAGCTGTGCTCCCCTGCTAGAACTTCCAAACAAGTTCTCCAGGAGAGAACTAGCCACATCCCACATTGTGACAATAATCACAGAGCTTCCATTTCTGATTCCAGAAGGGATTCAGTTTTTTTTAAAAAATAATTTATTTAATATCTTTTATTTTTTAACTTTATTTGATTTGAAAGGACAGAGAAATTTAGAGGGGGAGGGAGGTAGGGAGGGAGAGAGACACCTGCAGACCTGCTTCACCACTTGTGAAACTTTCCCCTGCAAGTGGGGACTGGGGGCTTGAACCAAGGTCCTTGCACACTATAATGTGTGTGCTTAACCAGGTGTGCCACCACCCACCCTCAGGTTCAGTTTTTCTAAGCGTTCCATTCAAAGTGTTACCATAATTTTAAATGAGCAATAGAATGTTGGTAACCATCAATTCTAAAACTATAAAATGTCGTTTTAGCCTTACATAAACTTGCAGTAATCTGTCACTTGAAATAGTTTAAGCACTTATTTAATTTTGATAAGGATTTGATACATTCAGTAGATGAGAATCTAGTTAAATGCAAGCCCCTAGGAAATAGATACCTATTCTGCCCTCAAGTAAATGTGATTTGCAAGGAGATATATGAAGTTTTTGGTCTAACTAAAATCCAGTAGAGAAATGGAAAGTACCATCTGGTGGATTCAAAGGTGTAGAATCCTGTGATAGCATCTCACCTCTGAGTGAAATCACTGCCACCTGGGGGTGTCAAAAAGGCCTCAAGGCCAAAGTAACCTTTGGTCCCATCATAGAGTGTAGTTTTGGATAATCAGAGGATGTGGGGTCGGTGGAGAAAGGGAAGGGCCTTTCAATTTGATGGTCACAGGGAAACTGAAGACATCAGACCAGTAGCTCCAGGGAACCGCCTGGAGCTACTGGTTAATTTAAAGTTTGTTGTCAGAAAAGGAGACATGAAACTTATGAAAACAGAGCTTTTTCTGGCCTGAAAAGATGAGACTTTAAAGCTTGGTGTGATGAATCTAAAAAAGCAGAAGTTTTTAGGAGGAGAAGTTGGGAATGTACAAATCTTGGAATATAGACTTAAAGCCTGCTCTTTCATGACTAAGACAGTTGCACAAACTCAAATAAGAGGAAGCACATAGAATATACTAATTTGAATGAAATCATTATGCTTACTCAAGACATTGTGCAGAAGGTTTAGACTCAAGGGGGAATTTAATTGACTTACACATAACAAGACTGGCAAGGTTACTGAGAGGGGTAAACATTGCTTGGGGGAGCCCAACCCCAATCTTGTGTGGTTAGTGTTTTGCGGAGATGTGATTATCCCTAGAGAATAATTGCACAAAAGCTTGAGCTTAGATTTTAGACAGATCCGGGTTCATTTTGTTCTGTAGCAAGACAGATGACTTTGTAAAATCACCTTATCTCTCTAAATTCCAGATTCCTTTAAAAACTGGTGATAATGTTCTCTGTCCCAGAGGGTAACAGCTGATTAAATAAGAAAATTTCTGTGAAGTGCTCAACAGAAAGCTTGTGTACAAGCTGGGTTTTAAGACTGAGTTGAAAGGACCATAGGTCCAATATGGACTGACTAAGGTCTAATTTTAAGGTTTCAAAGGCATAAATAATTACGATTGTGTCCACCTTCAGAAGGGGCCTGTGTATTGCAGGTAACATGCTTGGCAACATGCCCATGGACCATCACTGTGTGTATTTTTTGGATTGGCTGTCTAGGTTCACACTGGAATTTGATTTTAGTACCTGAAACCTTCCATTTTGGAGATCAAATTCACACTAAACAGATTTGGTCTTAAGCCCAGGACTTGGATGAGAGACTTTGAATATCCTGAGGATGAGAGCTAAATAAATGAGCTACGAGAGTGTCAAGCCCACACTAAAAATGCCTTGCATGAGTGATGTGGCCCTGAGGGGTTGAGATAACAGGGAGTCCATGCATGGCTGGCTTGGGGGTGGAGATGGTGGAGGAAGGAAAGTTGAAATTGCCTGCAGGAGAAAACCAGCAAAGCACACAGCTCCCTGGAGGCAAGGAAAACAAGAAGATTCCTGGTGAGCAGGAGAGATGCCCATGCCTACAGAAGTATGAAGGTCCTTTCTGGAAGCAGCATTAGAGCTGAACTCCCCAATCAAAACATTATATTTAGTCAGGCCCTGGGACAGTGAAATACAGTGAATAAAGCAAAAGTCAACTACCATGACTCAGTAAGTGAGCACATACTCCCTCTAAAAATCTCCTTTGTCAGGAGTTAGGTGATCTGGGAGAATGGGACTCTCCAGGGCACAGCCAGAGCCTCCCTGCATTAGTGTGAGCTCATTTCTCAGAAGAGCAGCTTCCTTCCTTGCATGCATTTCTGCAAGGACCACTGTCTGCACTCCTTGAGGAGAACCTCCAAAGAAACCTCTTACCTCTCTGGATGTTCCTGTCAAAGAGAGCTTCCTGTGTCTCCTGTTCTCCTCTACAACCCCAGCTGAACCTCCACAAAGCCTTCTAGCATCTGCAACTTGGTGGCTGAAAAGCATTAAGATACAAAGCAGAACAAATTATTTAGTAATCAGGACCCTAAAGGTAAGAATATAGCAGGTGAGATTTGGGGTCTTCATGTTGGAAGCTAGGAAGTCTTTTTTAGATATATTCCAAGGGGCCCATGACTTGACTTATTTTTGCCTGAGTCCGACAGCTAACATGCAGTTGGACTAAAAGTATTGTCTGGGGAGATGGTGTCAGAGTTGGAAATCAGACTAGAAAGCTGGATTAGGGAAGAAAGTCGCTCCCAAATATGGGAAAAGTATATACCTACAGGGATGCAGAGGTTACACAGGCTCCTGTGCTGAATATGGGCCCCAGATTAGATTGACAGAATTGTGACTTTGGAGTGTGACAATAATCAAGTTCCAATCATCTTCGAGCTCACTCTCCTGAAGTCCCAGGAGCCACTCAAAAGTCTGGAGCACTATCAAGGGTGTGAGTTGGGGGCGGGGGAAGTTGATGACAATGACCCTTCTGGTCACCTAGCATTGCAGGACAAGAAGTATAAACATTGGGGGCTGGTGGCGGTGGTGCACCTGATTAAGTGCACATATTACCATGCTCAAGGACCCAGGTTTGAGCCCCTGTACCTCACCTGTAGGGGGGATGCTTCATGAGTGATACAGTAGGTCTGCAGGTGTCTGTCTTTGACTACCTAGCTCCCCTTCCCTCTCAAATTTTCTTTGTCTTGACAAAATAAAAAGAAAAACAAAAGAAAGAAAGATAAAAATAGCCTCTGGGGGTGGTGGATTCATAGTGCCGGCACTTCTTCTTCTTCTAGCGTTTGCCCTTCTTCCGTAGCCAGTCAACAGGTCAGGTTGAAAGCTTTCAGGAGCTGCTTGTTGCTGGCTTTGAAAGTGACTGGGATCCATGTGGATTCAGTCAGCTAGGAAGGATCGTCAGTTTCCCCAATGAATGGGTACTCATGGGATGCACCACGAGAAGGTCGATCCAATGCACTGAGCCCCAGCGACAACCCTAGTGTAAAAAAACCCCAAAACTTTGAATGTTAAAATTCAGAATCATAGTTGCTTTCCATTTCAGAAGAAGGGTGTGGGGCCTTTGTTTAAAAAAAAAAAAAGGAAAGAAAAGATAAAAAGAAATATAAGCATTATCTCACTGACTTCTCTGCCACCTTCCAATTTTTCTTTCACACCATTCTTTTATTCCTCACCATCTCTCTGTGCCCTTCTGCCTTTAAAATCTTCCGCCCCCCCCAAAAAAAAGACACTTCCTCCAATAACCAGACAACTTCCAGAAAGAAGTGGAAATGGGAAGGGCTGATGAATTATGGGCGGATCTTCCTAGAGCTGAGCAATCCTAGAGCTTCCAGGAAACATTTGGGGTTTGGTGGGACATCTTTAAATACTTTTGAACAGTCACTGAACATACAACACAAACTCATCCCTCTTACTTTTTCTCCTGCTCCTTTAGGTCAAACAGGCAATAACTGATAGTCCTTGAGCTCCTTTTATGCACTAGGCACAGTTCTCATTCTGGGGAAGAAGTAAATCAGATGAGGTTCTTGTGCTTAAGGAACCTTAAGTCAAAGAAAATTCGAGTTGTATTTATCATTTATTCACAGATATCTTGGAGAGCTTCTTGGTGTTAATTCAGTTTTCCCCAAACATAATGTCTAGGCCCACAGGGGCAATTTGCTGCTTTATGAAAGAAGGTAGGAAAAGTGGTGGTTGTTACAGGGGCAGGAGGGGGCTCAGGAAGCGGGGGAGGAAGCAGCAGGAGATGGAATTTCTTCTGTCTTCTCTGGTGGGGCATTGCTCACCCTTCACATGTTCTTCTGCACATCTGCCCGAGGCTTCTTTGTTCACCATCGAGTGGTTTTCAGGAAGGACTGACCCAGCAGGAATCTACAGGGGAGCAGAACCTTTTGGCCTGGTGTCTTGTTCAAAGCCCCAGGTTCATGGAAATGGTCAGGACAGGACCGCAGCCTCAGATTAATTGTAGCTTTCCCAGACTCCCCTAAGGCTAGGAAGCACTGATGTACAGCAGGGCCTGGAATGAACAGACCTGCATTCCCATCCTGAATCCGTCATTAGTGGTGTGTTTTTGAGTCAGTTGAAATAAATGGAGACTCTGTTTTACCAGCTATAAAATTGCTGACTTCTTATGAGAAGTAAAATCTTGACTTCCATGGGGCATCTAGTTAGTGCTCAGTAAATGGTGATTGGCACCCGAGAGAGAATAGAACTGTATCTGATATACATATCATATCCATACATATAAACATCATATAAGTATATATGACGCACATATACAAGCCTTCATATCAGGAAATGCTTTCATTATTTGAACCCTGTGGTTATACTCATCTAACAAGTTCAGACTTGCTTTCAATAATATGCAGGGATCACTGGAAAATGAAGTTAAGTATCTATAATAGTAATTTTTTGGGAGTCAGATGGTAGCGCAGCGGGTTAAGCACACGTGGCACAAAGCGCAAGGACCGGCGTAAGGATGCCGGTTCGAGCCCCCAGGCTCCCCACCTACAGGGGAGTTGCTTCACAGGTGGTGAAGCAGGTCTGCAGGTGTCTATCTTTCTCTCCACCTCTCTGTCTTCCCCTCCTCTCTCCATTTCTCTCTATCCTATCAAGCAACAACGACATCAATAGTAACAATAATAACTATAATAAAACAACAAGGGTGACAAAAGGGAATAAATAAATATTTTTTTAAGGTTTTTTTTTACTTTGGTGTAATACTCCAATTTCATTTCAGGTTCAACTTGTGTTTTCTTTTCTAATCTTGTTTTTCAACTTCGGCCTGAGAGTGAGATCATCCCATATTCATCCTTCTGTTTCTGACTTATTTCACTCAACATGATTTTTTCAAGGTCCATCCAAGATCGGCTGAAAACAGTGAAGTCACCATTTTTTACAGCTGAGTAGTATTCCATTGTGTATATATACCACAACTTGCTCAGCCATTCATCTGTTGTTGGACACCTGGGTTGCTTCCAGGTTTTGGCTATTACAAATTGTGCTGCCAAGAACATATGTGTACACAGATCTTTTTGGATGGATATGTTGGGTTCCTTAGGATATAGCCCCAGGAGAGGAATTGCAGGATCATAGGGTAGGTCCAGTTCTAGCCTTCTAAGAGTTCTCCAGACTGTTCTCCACAGAGGTTGGACCAATTGACATTCCCACCAGCAGTGCAGGAGGGTTCCTTTGACCAGACTGCCTCTCCAGCATTTGCTGCTGTTACCTTTTCTGATGTATGACATTCTCACAGGAGTGAAGTGGTATCTCATTGTTGTCTTGATTTGCATTTCTCTGACAATCAGAGACTTGGAGCTTTTTTTCATGTGTTTCTCGGCCTTTTGATCTCTTCTGTGGTGAATATTCTGTCCAAGTCTTCCCCCCATTTTTGGATGGGGTTATTTGTTGTCTTGTTATTCAGTTTGGCAAGCTCTTTATATATGTTGGTTATTAAACTCTTATCTGATGTATGGCATGTAAAGATCTTCTCCCATTCTGTGAGGGGTCTCTTGGTTTGGGTAGTGGTTTCTTTTGCTGTGAAGAAGCTTTTGAATTTGATGCAGTCCCATAGGTTTATACTTGCCTTAGTCTTCCTTGTAATTGAATTCGTTTCATTGAAAATGTCTTTAAAATTTATGCGGAAAAAAGTTCTGCCAATATTTTCCTCTAAGTATCTGATAGTTTCTGGTCTAACATCCAAGTCCTTGATCCACTTGGAATTTACTTTTGTATTTGGTGAAATACAGTGATTCAGTTTCATTCTTCCGCATGTTTCAACCCATTGTTTCCAACACCATTTGTTGAAGAGACTCTGCTTTCCCCATGTAATAGTCTGGGCCCCTTTGTCAAAGATTAGATGTCCATAGGTATGGGGCCTCATTTCTGGGCTCTCAATTCTATTCCACTGGTCACTGTGTCTGTTCATGTTCCAGTACCAAGCAGTTTTGATGACAATGGCCCTATAATACAGTTTGAAATCTGGGAGTGTGATGCCTCCGGTTCTGTTCTTTTTTCTCAAGATTGTTTTGGCAATTCTAGGTCTTTTCTGGTTCCAGATAAACATTTGTAGCATTTTTTCTATTCTCCTAAAAAATGTGCTTGGGATCTTGATGGGGATAGCATTAAATTTGTAGATGGCTCTGGGTAGTACATTCATTTTGATGATGTTAATTCTTCCAACCCATGAACATGGAATATCTTTCCACTTCTTTGTGTCTTTTTCAATTTCTTTGAGTAGTGACTCATAATTTTCAGTATACAAGTCTTTCACTTCTTTGGTTAGGTTTACTCCTAGATATTTTATAGTTTTTGTTGCTATAGAAAAAGAAACTGATTTCTGGATTTCAATTTCTTCTAACTTAGTGTTTGCATAGAGGAATGCCACTGACTTTTGAATGTTAATTTTATAGCCTGACACATTACTGTATTGCCTGATGATTTCCAAAAGCTTCTTGCTGGATTCCTTAGGTTTTTCCATGTATACTATCATGTCATCTGCAAATAAGGAGAGTTTGACTTCTTCTCTTCCAATCTGTAGCCCTTTAATTCCTTGCTCCTGCCTGATTGGTATGGCAAGAACTTCCAACACTATGTTGAATAGTAATGGTAATAGTGAGCAGCCCTGTCTAGTACCTGATCTGAGGGGAAATGCTTCCAGTTTTTCACCATTGAGTATGATGTTGGCTGTAGGTTTGCTATATATAGACTCCACTATCTTCAGGAATTTTCCATCTATTCCCATTTTTTGTAGTGTTTTGATCATAAAGGGATGTTGGATTTTGTCAAAGGCTTTCTCTGCATCTATTGATATGACCATGTGGTTTTTGGTCTTGATTTTGTTGATGTGGTGGATCACATTGATTGACTTATGTATATTAAACCAACCTTGCCTGCCTGGGATAAACCCCACTTGGTCATGATGAACAATCTTTTTGATATACTGCTGTATCCGGTTGGCTAGAATTTTGTTCAATATTTTCGCATCCATGTTCATCAGAGATATTGGTCTGTAGTTTTTTTTGGTTGTGTTCATGTCTGCTTTTGGTATCAGGGTGATGTTGGCTTCATAGAAGCTGGCAGGGAGTATTAAAGTGTCTTCAATCTTATGGAAGACTTTTAAAAGTAGAGGTATTATTTCTTTGAAAGTTTTGTAGAATTCATTTGTAAAGCCATCTGGTCCAGGACTTTTATTTTTGGGAAGATTTTTGATAACTGTTTCAATTTCATTAGCTGTGATGGGCCTGTTCATGTTATCCACTTCCTTTTTACTTAGTTTTGGAAGTTGGTAGGTATCTAGGAAATCGTCCATTTCTTCCAGGTTCTCTAGCTTGGTGGCATATAGTTGTTCATAGAAGCCTCGCATGATATGTTGAATTTCTTCAGTGTCTGTTGTGATATCTCCTCTTTCATTTACTATCCAATTTATTTGGGTCTTCTCCCTTTTTTGTTTTGTGAGTCTGGCTAAAGGTTTGTCAATTTTGTTCACTCTTTCGAAGAACCAACATTTACTTTCATTGATCTTTTGTATGGTTTTCCTATTCTCAATATTATTTATTTCTGTCCTAACTTTAGTGATTTCTGTCCTGTTGGTTGCTTTAGGATTCCTTTGTTGTTCTTCTTCTAGGTCTTTAAGATGTGCAATCAGGCTGTTTATTTGTGCCTTTTGTTGTTTCCTAATGTGTGCTTGTATAGCTATGAACTTCCCTCTTAGGACTGCTTTAGCTGTGTCCCAAATATTTTGATAGCTTGTGTCTTCATTTTCATTGAACTCTTGAAACATTTTGATTTCTTCCTTGATTTCCTCTTTGACCCAGAAGTTGTTAAGAAGTGTACTGTTGAGCTTCCACATTTTGGCACTGTTACTAACCTTTTGTTGATTGTTAAGTGTTAGTTTAATTCCACTGTGGTCTGAGAAGATGCTTCGGATGATTTCAGTGCTCTTGAATTGGCTGATGCTGTCTTTGTGGCCTCACATATGGTCTATCCTTGAGAATGACCCATGTGGACTTGAGTAAAATGTGTATTCCAGTTTCTTGGGATGAATGACTCTGAAAATGTCCAATAGTTCTAGTTTACCTATCTCTTCATTTAGCTCCCTTATGTCTTTACTGATTTTCTTCCTGGATGATCTGTCAAGTTGAGATAGTGGGGTGTTGAAGTCCCCTACTATGATTGTGTTACTGTTAATATATTGCTGTAGCTCTTTCAGTAGGAGTTTGATGTATTTAGATGGCTTCTTATTGGGTGCATAGATGTTAATAATTGTTAAGTCCTCTTGATTGACTGATCCTCTGAGCATTAAGCAGTGTCCATTCCTATCTTTTTTAATCTTATCTATTTTAAAGTCTATCTTGTCAGATATGAGAATAGCTGTTCCTGCCCTTTTTTGTGGGCCATTGGCTTGTATGATAGTTTTCCATCCTTTCACTTTAAGTCTGTGTTTGTCTTGTTGAGTTTCCTGTAGACAACATATTGTTGGGTTGTGTTTTCTGATCCATCTTCCTACTCTGTGTCTTTTAATAGGTGAATCCAGGCCATTGACATTTATTGATATCAAAGATTGAAGATATTTTAACGCCATTCTTGAAGAGTTTTAGAGTGTTTTGATCTATGTCCTATTTGTGGTGGTCTGGTTGTTTATAGGAGACCTTTCAGAACTTCTTTCAGGGCAGGCTTGGTGATTGTTGCTTCCTTCAACTGTTGCTTGTCTGAGAAGGTTTTGATGCTTCCATCTAGTCTGAATGACAGTCTAGCAGGATATAGTATTCTTGGCTGAAAGCCTTTCTCATTGAGCACTCGATAGATATCTTGCCATTCTCTTCTAGCCTGTAGTGTTTGTATGGAGAAGTCTGCTGCTAATCTTATGGGTTTTCCTTTGTAGGTGACTCTTTGTTTTTCTCTTGCAGCCTTGAGAATCCTTTCTTTATCCTTATTCCTTTCCATTCTAAGTATGACATGTCTTGCTGTCTTTAGGTCTGGGTTAATTCTGTTTGGGACCCTTTGGGCTTCTTGAATCTTTATGTCTTTGGTGTTGTCTAGACTAGAGAAGTTTTCAGCTATTATGGCCTGGAGAATGCTTTCTTCCTCTCCTTCTCTTTCTTCCTCTGGTAAGCCAATAATGCAAATATTGTTTCTTTTGAAGTCATCCCATAGGACTCTCTTGTTGTTTTCAGCATCTCTTAATCTCTTTTTGAGATCTCTTACTTCTTTTTTAGTTGTCTCTAATTCATCCTCAATCTTGCTAATTCTGTCTTCAACCTCATAGATTCTATTCTCTCTACCCTCTACTGTTTTCTGGAGTTCATCTATTTTGTTGCCCTGCTCTGATACTGTTTTAGCTTGTTCAGCTAGTTGCCTTCTTAGCTCAGCGATTTCAGCTTTCAGCTCTCTGATAACTATGAGATAATTAGAATTTTCTTCCATATTCTCATTTGTTGTTCCTGCATTTCTGATTACAATTTTTTCAAATTCTTTACTCACTCCTGTTATTATTTCCTTAGCTAATGTTTGGATGTTGAACTCGTTGTTTTGTGCTTCACCCTCTGGAGGACTTTTAGCTGGACTCTTGTCCTGGTTCGAGTCTCCAATATTTTTTCTTGTTGTTTTAACCATTTTATATATTATGTTATGAATTCCCTTTATCAGTACTTTTCAAATTATTGACCACTATTGCCTGGATTGACTTGTGTCCAAGTAAATTAATTAAAGGCTTTACCATGGTGGAAGTTAACAGTTTTTTCAATCCCTGAGTTGGAGCTCAGTGGTGTAAAAGCCTCTTTTTTTTTCTTCCTTGTAGGCTATGGGAGCCTGAGGGCTTTTAAACTGTCAATAGGCTTCTTAGCTTAATCACTGACTCCTGACCAAGAGATAAAGCAGGGTGTGGCAGAGATAATCCAGTGGTTATGCAAAGAGACTTTCACAGCCCCTCATCTATGCCACCAAGGTATAGGTCTTCTGAGTTTCTCGGTTAGATCTCTGTCCCCTGGTGTCCCTCCCTGTTGCTGCTCCAGACTCTGAGGGTAGTAGCAATGGAGACTCAGAGTTGCACTTGGTGAGTCTCTGGGGAGTCCATTCCTCCCTTCAGCTGTCCCCTTGTTGGTGGAGCAGACTGGAGGTGGTGTCTCCACTGATAAACTGTTGAACTGTTAGCAGTCACTTAATCTCTCCTTAGGCCCCTCTCTCCTCTCTGTCATCAGCCACGCGTGTTTGTACTCACGGGTGATTTACTGGGTTCCTGTGGTCATTCTAGTCCTGTCTTGTTTCAGTCCGGGTGGTCTCCTTTGGTATTCCTAGTTGATCCGGGAGAGGAGAGGAGAGGAGAGGAGAGAAAGTGATCTGCTGCTCATAGCTCCGCCTGAATCTGCCCTTCAGTGTGTGAAGTCTTTGTCCATAATCATTGCTCATACAACTGGGATGACCAGTTATTGTAACTGACATTCATGCAAGCTTGCCTGTGTGTGGGCTGGACATTGAGTGATTTTCCTCTTTTATTTTATTTGAATGACACATACACACATGCACAAATGCATACATACGCACATATCTCAGCTCCGGCTTATGGTGGAGAGGATTGAACCTGGGACCTCAGAGCCTCAGGCATGAAAGTCGTCTGCATCACTATTATGCTGACTCCCCAGCCCTCATGCATTAAATCATTCAGTTGTCAAAAATGACTGAGTGGTCTGGGAAGTGGCACAGTAAAGGCTTGAACTTGCAAGCATGAGGTCCCAAGTTCAGTCCCCATCATCACGTGACAGAGTGATCCTCTGTCTCAGTCATAAATAAATAAATCTATCTATCTTTAGAAGCCATATGGTGGCACACCCAATAAGGTGCATAGGTTATTGTGTATGAGAACCTAAGTTCAAAACTCCTAGTTCCCACCCTCAAGTGCTGTGGAGCAGTGCTGCAGGTGTCTCTCTTCTCTTTCTCCCTTTCTATTTCTTTCTGTGTCTAACTTCTATTTCAAAAAAAGCCACTGGGAAATGGTAGTGGAGTCATGCCCCAGACGCAGGAGAAAATAAAAATCAAAAAAGAAAATAAATGACTATTATTTTTAGCTCTATCTGACAAACAAGGAAGGTGGAGAAACAGGCTCTTCCTCCTCCCCCCATTGCTAAGTGGACAATGGGCCAGGGAAGGGATCAGTAGACAATGGGCCAGATAGTGGGGTCACTATGGATGGAGAGACACATCTTGTCTCCACCCTATCCCAGAACATGGTACATGGAGCCAGGTCTACCCCCTTTATGGAAAGTTATAAGCCATTTCTTTTTTGTCATGGAAATAACTTACTTTCATAAATCGGTTAGATTTATTACTGCTTGTGTGTTCTTAAAAATCATATTGTTTTGTTTCCATGGTTCCTCACCAGCTCTCTATTTTTAAACTAACTTCTCATTTACAGAAGTGGTATTGATTTTTCCCTTAAAGTGAAACTAGAGAGTTCTCTCCTGGAGCAAGTTAATTTCACAACAGTCGACTTCCTGGAAATCGATGAAATAGGTGGCAGTGCTACTTACTGGGAGTGAGTGGACCTGGTGGAGCCAGGGTAGACAGCCTGCCCCTCAGCCCCACACAGGCCAGTAGACCAGACAGTCCCCTGGACAGGCTTGTGAAGAGGGGAACCCCAGGCTGGGGCAAGCAGAGGCCAGCTCACTCTCCACCCCCCCACTGCCCACCAACCTCATGTTCCTTTGGGGAGGAAGGGAATTCAATCTCTCCTCTTCCTGGAAGATTTTATTTTATTTTATTTTATTTTATTTTATTTTATTTTACCAGAGCACTGATCAACTTTGGCTTATGGTGGTAACGGGATTGAATCTGGGACTTCGGAATCTCAGACATGGAAGTCTCTTTACATAACCATTATGCTATCTAACCCCATCTTTACCTCTTCTGATCGATTCTGATCACTTAACTTCGACTCTTATGGAAAATTTCATGTGGCCAGAAGGGATTCCAGCCCCTTTTAGAAATCAACATATTCAGGTTTTATTAACCATTGCAATGTTTCCAGTGAAAATATTTATTTTCATAGTGCTGTGAGAAGGGTACACATTTTTTAAGTGTTCCTCCAAGCTCATTTCTTATCTGTTGCTGCCAAGAACAAGAAAGAAGAGGCCAGAGCTACAGAAGGTACCAGGTTCCATAAACACTGAACTCGGTTGTCCTTTTCAACATCTAAGTCCTGTCATGATCGGTGACATGGGCTCTTTTCTAATTATTTTAAAATTCTATTTTGCAAGAAAGTGGAGTGAAAAACAATTTCCTCAATGATGCAGCCTAGGAAAGAGCCAGAAGTTCATAAGGGTCTGGCTGGCTATGAAATGACAGCTCAGCACAGAGAAGGAACAGAAAAGATCCCAACAGCAGCAGTGAAGCTGGAACAAAACATTTGAAGCATTCTGGGCAGAAGTGCTCTCTGCACATTCCTGCCCTGCCTTACCTCCCCCTCACGCTCCCAAGAGCAGAACCACCAGCTCCCTGAATGTGTGTGTGTTCACCCACACTCCTCCGTGCCCACCAGTACCCACTGGAGTCAGACCCCGGGGAAGGAGGATGAGGCCTGGAGCTATGGAAAGACAACTCAGCTGGCTGGCCCTTGTCCCTGAAGCAAACAAGCAGAGGCAGCGAAGAAAACATACTGTTCCCTGCAATCTGATCACCTCCGTGCGAGCCTCTGGGTTACACAGCCTGGATGCCAAGTGCCAGTGGCCAAGTGATTAGGCCAGGCAGGAAAACCCAGCATGGACACATCCACGAGAACACACTGTGGAGGGGGGCTGGCGGCAGGTGGCCAGAGGAAGCCCAGGAAGGACAGTTTCTGCATAATGCTCTGTTTGTGAGCCCAGAGCCTGGCTTCTGCGGTGGCCCCTGGCAGCTGCCCAACAGTGAGAAACCTGAGACAACAAAGGCACTGGCACAAAAGGAGTCAGAGGACCACAGGCTCTATGGGCACCAGCCCCTCACCCCCTGGATTCCAGACTGTGTGTGGTCGGTCACTCACGGGGTACAGGGTACACCTCAGCTTTCATTATGGATCCCATGCAGTTTGGAAATCTCACCAAATTGAAACACAGGGAGGAACAAATAGCCTTTTGCTTCACTTTAAAAAGGTTGGTGATACTTAGAGTTGTCCACAGTCCTATCAGCACAGTTTGAAATGGTAACATGAGGCCAATTGGGAATTTTGTCACTTAGGCAACCAGGAGAACTTCCAGCCCAAACAAGGATAGGAGGGACGTGAGGACCAAAGTGCGTCCTCATGTCTCAGCCTCTGAGTCACCAACCATAATGCTGCTGCACCCTCCACCCTCCAGTCTCTAGCTCCCCTTCCTCAACTGGCGGCACCCACTTACTGTCCCCCAAGCCTCTGCTCTAGCGCCACCTGGTGGTCCTGAGAGCCAGTACAAGGCTGACTTTGCCGGGAATTCCAATTGCCATCCCCAAATTAATTTCACCTAGCCCAGATGTTGAAAGCTCACCTGTTCTGATGGTCATTTCTCTGCCCATCTTGCTCATACTTTCCACGTTTCCACTCTCTTCACCATTTCTCTTCTGCTGCTGCTTCCTCTATCACCTCCCACTGTTATTTTCACAAGCTCCCAGATCAGAGACTGATTTGAAACTTTGTTTTTCCCTGCACAACATTTTTACTGTAGTAACATCTAAAATAAAGATTTCAAATTTAACTTTCGTAAGGGTGCTGCTCAGTAGCAGTCGCTGTATCCCAGTGTTGTGCAACCACGTCCATATTTGCAATTCTTTGTCATTAGCCAGAACAGAAATTGAATCCATGAAACAGCACTTCCCATTTACTGTCCTCCCCACCACAACCCCTGGTCATCTCTAATCTGCTTTCTGTCTGTATGAATTTGCTAGTCTAGATGTTTCCTCTGAGTGGGATTATGCAACATTTTCCTTTCATGTCTGACTTATTTAGCATGTTTTCAAAGTCCATCCATGCTGCAGGAATGTGCATCTGATCTTCATTCCTTTAGAAGGCTGAATGACACTGCACCGTGTGCATACACCACACTCTGTTAGTCCACTCATCAGGCCATGCACATTGGGGTTGCTTCTACTTAATTTGACTTTGAATCTCTTCTCATTTTTCTAGAGGATTCTTCTCTCTCTCTCCCTCACACCCCCCCCCCAAGGGCTTGGGACATGTATCTGAGAGTTTAGTTTTATGCTGTGTGGAGTGTACAGTGTCATTTCCTACCTGAGCTTGTCATTCCCACCTATGTTTAATCAGCATCCACGCCCAAGACAGGCGACAACAGCTGTGTCCTGTGAGGGAGTGGATTCCCAGCCCTTGGGGCCCTCCCTGAATAGGCAGGAATGTCTGACTCCAACCCATAGAGCCTGGCAGCATAAGGGGAAATCCCCCTGCTGGGTCATGACCATGGGGGCTGTGCTCAGGTGAGAAGGGGCTGTATTTTCAGAGCTGCAGCTGTGCCCTGCAGACACAAAGGTTCACTGCGGTCAGGAACACAGCCAAGGCTGAAACCAGATAGGTAGTTATAGGCCAAGGACTGAGAATGGGGAGGAAGCACCAGGTGGGGTGCCAGGGGCCTGAGTGGAGTTCAGGTTCAGGTGGGCTGGTGAGAAGTGGTCAAATGCACACACGAAATTTCAGGTGAGTGCTTCCTCAGAGACACCTGGCTTATCTCAGAGAACCCTGACAATCTACGTGTATAACACTGGGCCCCCCAGAGGTCGGGACACTATCCGGAGAGCATGGTCGGCTCATCAGTAGCAAATTATATCTAAAGGGCTTCAGACAAATGTGACTTTTTTTTTTTCTCCAGGGTTATCACTGGAGCTTGGTGCCTGCACTACAAATCCACTGCTCCTGGAGGCTATTTTTTTCCTTTTTGTTGCCCTTGTTGTTTATCGTTGTTGTATTATTATTGTTGTTGTTATTGCTGTCGTTGTTGTTAAGTGGGCCCGAGGAATAACATCATTGCAAGACTGGCCAGCTCCTCATGGGGCGCAAGCACTTCCACACTACGATCATCATCTCTGGCATTATGCTATTCCACTGCAGAATACTGTGCCCCAGTATGGTTCCGTAGCCCCCATGTCCACTTGGTCGATTCCAAATTATATTCCTCCATGAGGATAATTTCTGGAACCATCCGTTCCACCCCGGTTCCATGGCTGCCAGTTCTTAGCAACATCGCCCCGCCAGATATTCGTCAGGATGCAGCATCATCTAAGTTCATTTCCCACATCTACGCTCGACCAGACCTGCCAATATACGCGGATATCTTCGCCCACCCTGTCCAACGCTTGACGTCTCATCATCCAATCTGGTCCCCTATGCCTACACTGAACTTCTCTGTTCCAGTCTCTTGGAAACAGAGTTGGCAGTCAGCTGAGGTAAAGAACAAACACCTCATCACAGACCCCTGCAAGCGTCAACCCGGCTTTGACCTAGCACGTTATGATTGGGCCCTCCTCAATCGCTATCGAACAGGCCATGGCCGGTGCGCCGCTATGTTCCATCGCTGGGGAGCCAGAGATGACCCGAACTGCCCCTGCGGCTACAGACAGACTATGACCCACATAGTCAACGACTGCCACCTCTCCAGATTCAAAGGAGGTCTCGAAACTTTACATCAGGCTCAACCTGACGCTGTTGACTGGCTACGGAAGAAGGGCAAATGCTAGAAGAAGAAGTGGGACAGAGAGAAATTGAAAGAGGAGGGGAAGACAGAGAGGTGGAGAGAAAGACAGACAACCTACAGACCAGCCTCACCTCTGGTGAAGCAATCCCCCTGCAAGTGGGGAGCCAGGAGTTTGAACCCAGATCCTTAAGCTGCTCCTTGCGCTTCACGCCACATGTAGTTAGCTCGTTGCACTACCGCCCAGCCTCCTAAATATGACTTTTAAAAACAAGTGTCTTCAATTGATGAGTCAGAGATTTTCAGTGTCTCTGACAAGCCAGTACAGTGCAGGATAATGAAGAAAAAGAGAAAATAGGAGCTTATTCTAGCAGCAGTGTGCCAGGGAAACAGACACATTCACAGTGCAACCACAATGTCACGTCACCTCCTGCAGATGAACAGTAACCCTGTGCAGTATCCAGAGTGGGGATTGCTGCCACCTCTTGTGGAGAGTAGTTCACTTTGTGAGGTTCCACTTGCTGTGCAGTGGAAGGGCAGTCAGGGAACACTAAGACTGCTTCCATCAGTGAGGAGCTTGGCACGGTGCCTGTGTGTCATGGTCACATCATAAATGTGAACACTGGACTGAATGTGACAAACTTGAGATGAGAAGGTGTCACCACTGGCAGAGGGGCATCAGCTAACGATGGCAACAGTGGACTGAGGACCTGGGCTGCTCACTCAAAGGCCAATATTCTCCCTCTCCTCTTCACAACCTTACAGATCGACATGGCAGCTGGCTTGTTCTGTGCTTTTCCTGGCCTTTATATATATCACATGGTTCTAGATATGAAAGAGGCTGTAATATCTCTCTTTAGAAGGTGGGTTCTTTTCCATTCTGGTCAATCAAGACAGGTATCATCTGAATGACACATACACCTGTTTTTTTTGGGGGGTATACCCCAGATGTTTTATTCAACAAGCCTATTTTGAGGTGTAGGAATCTATGTTTTGAAGACTCCAGTGCTAGGTAGGTCTGGGCAGAACTGGACAACAGGCACTTTGTCCAGGGAGGAGGGGTCAGTTTCACTCAAAACAGGGCTGGTGAGAAAAGGTGACTGAACCAGGACAGTCGGCAAGTGGCTATAGTCCAAAAGGTAATGAGGGGGGGAGGGAGTGGTGCACTCAGTTAAGTGCACATAGTACTAAGTGCAAGGACCCATGCAAGAATCCTGGTTTGAGCCCCTGGCTCCCCATCTGCAAGTGGGAGTGGGGGGGGGGAGCTTCACAAGCTGCAGTGCAGATCTGCAGGTCTTTCTCTCTATCTGCCTCTCTTCTCTCAGTTTCTCTGTCCTATCCAGTAAAATTGAAATAAATAAATAAATAAAAAGACAGTTGCAGTTCTCACCCAGGATTGGGGTCTGGGAAGAGCCTCTTTCAGTAATGCACGGCTGCTGGTGAAGGTAAAGTCTTTGATGAGACAAGGCAAAAAGCAGGTCTCTGTGTGTCTTCTCGGGCGGCTACTAGGACTGAAAGGAGATGATCTAGGTGAGTCTTACTAGCAATTCAGCAAGAGTGGAGAGGAGAAAGCACACTGCTCTAGGCTCTCCCTTCACCTGTGTACTCCTCTTAGCTACACCTTTTGTCTGAGGGCAAGACAGAATAGTGGTAAGAGCACATACAGTCCCTGAATTCAGACAGGGTCAGGTCATGGGACACCTCATGTGGCCCCAGGTTCTGGTGACAGCAGTTATGCCTGAGCCTGGGCTCAACTTCTAGGGCTCCTGGTTGTCTAGAGCAGAGAGAGGATTTCAGGTCAGAGTCTGAGGAGGAACTAGGTGTTTCTGTCCAAGCATCACAGAACTGGGATCCTGGAGGGATGAGGACAAAGAGAAAGTCAGAAGCAGGCCAGGATGAAGCTGACCCTAGGTTTTTTGTTTGCCTCCAGGGACCAGTAGTCCAGAAGGTCTCTTTCTCCTCAAGGTCAGAAACAGGGAAAGTTCAGGGTTCTCAGCTATGGCTGCACCTTTAAATAATCAGGAGAGCTCTGAGAGAAAAAAAAACAAAAAGGAAAGAAAAGGGTGATGGTGATGATGATCATAATGAGGAGGAGAAGGAGAAATTACTAAAAGTGGGAGCTCAATGAAGGTTGGAGGTGATGAGAAAGGTGACCAATGCCCAAATCTGTCACAGAGCAATTAGATCAATATCTCCAAGGGTGAGAGAGAGAGAAAGAGGGGGGGAGGAGAGAGCTTTTTCTAAGCCTTCTGGAAGATTCTGGTGTGTACTCAGGGTTGAAAACTACTGAAATGAAGCAGAGTCAGACCCCTTTGCCTGATCACTGTGTCTCTTGCCATTCTTTCCCAGCAGCTTGCTGGGATAAAGTCAAGGCGGTGGAGCCATGCATGAAATCAGATCTTGGTTATATCACTGACTTGATGTTTCTGAAGGTATTTTAAGAAGTAAACGAGATGGGCTATTCAGGCACCTGGTACTGGCAGATTTGTGACAAATTTCCATTCTTTTCCCTGTCACAACACAAAGAAATCCCCTATCACTGTTTCCTGTGTGTGTGTATGGGGGGTGGGAGTGAGACATCCAGGAAGAGACCAGATAAATCTGCTGCTTTATCAGCCTTGTTGCTCAGCCCCTCCTAGGATCTGTGTCCTAGGAACTGAAAGTCCACATTGCTTAAATTTCTCCTTGCCTTGCCCACACATTGCCCCAGTCCACATGTTGGGGCTTTGACCAGAGGTGACTGCTGCTGAGTTCTCCCTAGTCACTCTCCCACAGAGAGATCTTCCTTGAGTGTCTGGTATATTGTCTACTTGTCATCATCCCTCTCTATATTCAGAGGCTGGCCCTCACATCTCAGCCCCATGTGGGTCTCTAGACCATGCTGGTACATCTTTCAGAGCTACCTTCTACTTGCCTGGTACCCACAGGCTCTCCCTTACCCACTTGCTCCATCCTTGAGACAGAAGGTGCAGTACAATCCACCACACACTACTCCTGCAGCACCCAACTCCCTTTCTGGGCTGGCTACAAATCTAAGCTATTTCTGTCTCTTCTTCTCTTCATAAGGGATAAGGCCACTGCCTGGTCTAGTCAGATGTCTCCCCTCCTCTCAGTTCTTGGACTTCTCATTTTTCATTCCTGAACCATTTAGTCACCACAACATTTTTGCATTCTGAAAACTTGGTGACAAATAACTGCTTTGGAGTTTAGGGATGAAAGGAAAAGCAGTTGCGTTAAGGTGGGGCTGTCTGCTTGGAATGTTTCAAGAAGACAAACATGAATATTTGACTACTTATTTGTGTGGAATGATGAAGTGTCTTTAATGTGTTACCTAGGAAATATGCTAATCCATTCGAAACTCAAAATCAGCTCTGAGTTTTCAATGATACATCTGTCTAAATTTCATATAGATTCATAGCCTCCTTCTGGAGTAACCTCTGCTGTTTTCATTTCAAAGACATTTATTATAGCAGCAAACTTAAAGCAATAACTTGTGGATAACTTGGGTCCTCTCTGTGGTTTCTTCACATCCACCCATTGACCAATGTTGGTCAGTTCAGAAAAGTAATTTTTAGTACTTCTCTAATGTTAAAAAAAAAATCCAAGTAAAGGTGCTAGAGTATAATCTCTGTGGCAGGTCAGCTTTTAATGTTGCTTCTTCAGCCTGACAGAGCTGAAGCAAAACCTGAGGCCGCACTTAAGATGTCATCATGAGGGTGTAGGTCAAAGATGGCAGTTTGTCTTACATGCCGCAATTCTAATCGATCTGTAATAACTTCCTAGAGCAGTATACTAAAAGAAGTTGGGAGACCTAACTGGGATGAGTAAAAGAGAAATGCAGTTATTGATTAGGGATATTGATTAGGGATGTCTTCAGGGGCAAGACATGTACTAAACAGCATCGGTACTGTAGTTGGAGAGACAAGTTCAAGTTCTAGCTCTGCTTCTTATTTTCAGGGTGACCTTGGGTAAGTTACTTAATCACTGTCAGACTTGTTTCTCACTGATCAATTGTAGATTCAAGATAGCACCTGCTTCACTAGATGATTATGAGGATTAGTTGGGGGTAGTGCATGCCAAGTCTTTAGCACTGAGTCTGGCACAGAGTACTCAATAAATATTAGTGTTAGTATCAAAAATACCATGGGCCCTACTAGAAGTGGTTCACAGCAGTTCTGCTGGGCATATCTGTCATTCCAGATTCAGGCTTATAGACGTCCTTGTGAGGTGGCACAAGAGGTGGCACAGTGGTTAGAATGTTGGACTCTATACTCCTAGAGGGATAAGGAATAGGGGAACCTCCAGTGGAGGGAATGGGATATGGCACTCTGGTGGTGGGAATTATTCCACAATAAAGTATAGCCTTAGCTTCTGATTCAGCTCTATCAGCCTAAAGAAGCAACATTAAAAGCTGACCTGTTTTCAGCTCATCTTGGATGGAACTTGAAGAAATCATGTTAAGTGAAATAAGTCAGGAACAGAAGGATGAATATGGGTGGTCTAACTCACAGGCAGAAGTTGAAAAGCAAGAAAAGAAGAGAAAACACGAAGCAGAACTTGGAATGGAGATGGTGTATTGCACAAAAGTAAAAGACTCTGGGGTGGATGGGGCGGGAGAGTTCAGGTCCTGGAACAGGATGGCAGAGGTTGTACTGTTGTAGTGGGGGTTGTACTGTTATGTGGAAAAATGACAAATGTTATCCATGTACAAACTATTGTATTTACTGTCAACTGTAAAACATTAATCCCCCAATTAAAAATTTTAAAAATTAAACAAGAATTCAAAAATAACAACTGCCACATAGCTGACCTGCCACAGAGATTATACTCTAGCGCCTTTACTTGGATTTTTTTTTTTTTTACATTAGAGAAGTCCACAATGTTGTGATCATTATTAAATTTATAATAATAATAATAAAAGAAGTTGAAAGACAAGAAAAGACAAAGCAGAACTTGGACTGAGTTTGGTGTATTGCCCCAAAGTAAAAGATTCTGGGGTGTGGAGGACGGATCAGTCCTGGAACATGATGGCAGGAGGACCTAGAAGGGGTGGAACTGTCATGTGGAAAACTGAGAAATGTTACACATATACAAACTACTGTATTTTACTATTTACTGTAAACCATTAGTCTCCCCCCAATAAAGAAGAAGAAGAAAAAAAAAGAATGTTGGACTCTGAAGTCCTGAGTTTGACCCTTGACATACACACCCTCTCTTCTTTTCTCTTAATAAATGAATAAATCTTAAAAAACAAAAGAAAAAAATACTTGTTGTATTTGTGCTTATGATTATTGCACCTTTGAAAAGTGACCTGGCTCTTATCTAGTTATGTGACTGGCTGGTCATGTGTTTGATTTGGCCTTCTTTGAAGTGGGCGCTCCTGTGATATGAATACCTGGACATAACTTTGGTAGGTGACTGCACTGCCCTTGGACTGGTTCTTTCTCCCATTGGACATAATTTTGGTACAGGCACTTGCATTACAGCAGAAGAAGCTAACTCTGAGAGCTTACAGATCTAGGAGACGGGCTTATTGCTCAAGTTATCTGAGTTTAAATGACTTTGGAAGATGCTAATCAAAAGGGAAAATGTCTGAGCTCCCACAGTACTGCCACTGAATTTATCACAGCCACACCATTCTCCAATAATGTTAAGGGAAATATTTAAGCTTCATATAGCAAGGCTTATAGCTACTGTATTGTAACTCACAGAGATGTTTGGCAGTGTCACCAGTGGCAGGAACGACTGTGGTCCTAACAGGTGTGAATGGCATGGGAGGTATGGGCAGCTCTTGGAATTTAATAATCCAGGTTCAGCTAGATATAAAGATCCCAGAATCTTAAACTGTTCAGTAGTCTGCTAAGAATGAAAAAGCAAAACAAAGTTGGGTTCACCTTCAAGGTTAAATAAGTGAAAAGAAACAAGCACATACATAAGGACATTTTCCAAGCCAATTGGCAAGTTTTACAGGAACTAGGCAGGGATCTGGAAACACTATACTAATGTCAGGAGTGGGGTTAAAGTCAGGCCTCCCACCTAGTGGGATTAAATTGTGATGTGGAAAACTGGGAAATGTTATGCACGTACTAACTATTGTATTTTACTGTCAATTGTAAACCATTAATCCCCCAATAAAGAAATTAAAAAAAAAGAAAAACAACAATAAAAATAAAGCCAGGCCTCCCTCCTCTGGGTCATGAGAAAGCAGCAGTACCAAAATCCTTCTGGTCCTGCATACTGACCCAGGCTTTCACATTGGGAAGCACAGTGGATCTAGACTGGACCCAGAAGAGCACTAGAGCACTTTGACATGAGTCAGCTTACTGCAGGAGCTCCAGTGGTCTACTTTATCTGTGATACCCTTACAGTCCCCAGGAGAGAGGATGTGATTTAGCTGTCATCCAATTTGTGCTCTTAACCAGGTGTGCCACCATCTGGCCCCAATAACCTGCTTTTTAAGAGTGTTGATTTTATTAGTTGAACACTTATAATTTGGGGTTTCCTCATTCTCATGTTTACCTAGCACATCCCCTAACTGTGCAGGGAATTTCTGATCCTCTCTAGATTTTTAATCCATTCACCTTAAAAAAAAGACCTTTGATCATCTTTTTAAAATTTATTTAAGAAAGGAGACATTAAAAAACTGTAGGATAGGAGGGGTACAACTACACCTGATCTCCATATCCCACCCCCTCCCCTGATAGCTTTCCGGTTCTCTATCCCTCTGGGAATTTGGACCCAGGGTTGTTGTGGTATGCAGAAGGTGGAAGGTCTGGCTTTTGTAATTGCTTCCCCGCTGAACATGGGCGTTGACTGGTCGATCCATACTCCCAGTCTGCCTCTCACTTTCCCTAGTAGGGTGGATCTCTGGGGAAGCGGAGCTCCAGGGCACATTGGTGGGGTCATCATTCCAGGGAAGTCTGGTTGGCATCATGCTGGCATCCGGAACCTGGTGGCTGAAAAGAGAGTTAACATATAAAGCCAAGCAAATTGTTATACAATCATGGATCTAAAGGCTGGAATAGTGCAGATGAAGTATTGGGGGGGAGGTAACTCACTGCAGACTTTTGTGTACTTCTGCTTTCAGGTATATATTTTTCCTTGGTTTATGGACACATGTGAACATATGCTCTATCTCAGGGGATCTGGTCTATATCTAGGTTTGGGGACTTTATTGGGGAGTGGAACACCTGGAATGGAATTAGAGAATACTATGAAAGGAAAGGTCTCACCTGAGTGATGAAGCTGAAGGTTGTCATTCCACACCTGAAGTTTGTGGGCACAGTCTGAAGTGAAGCATGCTGGGGTGGCACTCGTTGCATTGATTAGGTTGCCATCGGCGGGAATTTGACCTAGCATGTTATGATTGGGCCCTCCTCAATCGCTATCGAACAGGCCATGGCCGGTGCGCTGCTATGTTCCATCGCTGGGGAGCCAGAGACGACCCGAACTGCCCCTGCGGCTACAGACAGACTATGACCCACATAGTCAACAACTGCCACCTCTCCAGATTCAAAGGAGGTCTCGAAACTTTACATCAGGCTCAACCTGACGCTGTTGACTGGCTACGGAAGAAGGGCAAACGCTAGAAGAAGAAGAAGGCGGGTGCAGTATTATTTGATATGATTTGAGAGAAGCATGCAGGAAAGTGGGCCCCACCTTAAGGTTCCAGGACTGGGGGAAATACAGGCTCTATAGTGGAAATGTGAGGTTCCTGTTGTCTTAGACCTTTGATCATCTTAGCAGTGCTTTATATTTGGTGAGCACACCCCAGCACCCAGTTCTTAGAGTCCTTCCATAGATGTGCCTCGCAAAGTCTTCACACGGGGCAGAGCAGCAGGTGACTATATTTCACCACCCCCTTTCTGCACATGGGAGGGAGTCTCAGGACACGTTCAAGTTCCTGCAGCTGATCTGCTCCCTGGCCAGGCCTGGGAACACATCTCTAGACTCGGGGACCCACGTCTTTCCTACTCCTTCTTTCTTTCCCATTAACAATGCTGATCAAAGCCCCCAATTCCTATTTAGAGCAAAGTGAAATTTAGTCCCAGCGTTGGGTTCCCAGGCCCACAGTGGCCTGACTTCCCGTGCACTCACCAACCCCCCCCCCCATTTCCCATTCTCCCTAGTCACGTGCACCCTGTTCCCCATTCTACTTGTCCACGCACCACAGTTCAGCCTGGGCAGCTGAGCAGAGAGAGAATGAGCTCAGCATATGCTTTGGGTCCCCTCTGAGTGCCTTCCCTGAGCTACACAGGCTATCAGTTTGGCAGGCCACTTCATCTGGCACCTAGCTCAGGTTCTGAAGCTGAGAACGGGACATTGGCGATGTGCGTTGAGCCTCCTTTCCACCCAGGGCTCCTCATTAGGCTGCTGATGCAGCAGGGACCTGCTCTTCATTTGGAGTTGGCAGGGTCCAGAGCCCATTAGCGGTAATATGCACCAGCAGGACTCCAGGGAGAGGAAGAAGGCTGAAAGGACTGAAGTTCCTGGTCCAATTTTTTAAAGAAAAGAAGAGAATGAAAGACCCATACAACTCAAAAACACTCTCTTCCCTTGGCTCATTGACATGGAAATGCAAGTCTGATGACCATGTGCAGGGAGGTGATAGCCCAGGAGCAGGGCCCAGGATGACCTCCAAGCTCCTCAGCTCTAGCCTCAGTGCCAGAAGCACTTACCTCCTGAGCCCCCAGTGCCAAATGGAAATCTTCGGACACTTGGCAGGAGGAACCACGAGTGTTCCTGTTGCTAAATGAATATGGACCCAAACCGCCCTTCCTGGCATGAGTGCTCCACAGTGCTGAGTGCTGGGGAAACTCCTCATCAAGCACAAAATGCCCCTTTGACTGCTGTATTGGTGATATGGAACAAGGACATTGTCTGTGACCTTCAAAGGCATCTCCAAGGGCTGTATATGCTGGACGGGGTGAGTGTGAGTCAGCTGGGTCTCCAGGTTAGTGCAGGAAAAGGAAATTGTGGGGTCCTGTTCCTTGAAACATAAAGAGGCAGATACTGAAACAAGAGCCAAGTTTTGCAACCTGCACTTTTGATGACAGGTGCAGAAAGCAGCACGGCCTTAATTTTTTTTTTTTTAAATTTTTTATTTAAGAAAGGATTAGTGAACAAAAGCATAAGGTAGGAGGGGTACAACTCCACACAATTCCCAACACCCAATCCCCATAACCCACCCCCTCCCCTGATAGCTTTCCCATTCTCTATCCCTCTGGGAGCATGGACCCAGGGTCGTTGAGGGATGCAGAAGGTAGAAGGTCTGGCTTCTGTAATTGCTTCCCCGCTGAACATGGGCGTTGACTGGTCGGTCCATACCCCCAGTCTGCCTCTCTCTTTCCCTAGTAGGGTGTGACTCTGGGGAAGCTGAGCTCCAGGACACATTGGTGGGGTCTTCAATCCAGGGAAGCCTAGCCAGCATCCTGGTGGCATCTGGAACCTGGTGATTGAAAACAGAGTTAACATATGAAGCCAAACAATTTGTTGAGCAATCATGGATCCCAAGCTTGGAATAGTGGAGAGGAAGTGTTAGGGAGGTACTCACTGCAAACTCTAGTGTAGTCCTGCTTTCAGGTATATATTTTGCAGTAGTTTATGGATACGTGTGCACATAAGCTCTCTCTCACAAAAACTGGTGTATATCTAGGTTATGGGACTTTGTTAGAAAGTGAACTACCTGAGATGAAATTAGAGTGTACTATTAAAGGAAAGGTCTCACCCGAGTAATGAAGCTGAAGGGTTGTCATTCCACACGTGAAGTCTCTGGATACATTCTGAGGTGAAGCATGTTGAGGTAGCAATCGTTGCTTTGGTTAGGTTGTGATCGGCAGATGCAATGTTATTTGGTTTGGATTGGGAGATGCATACGGGAAAGTGGGCCCTATCCAAGGGTTCCAGGACTGGGGGAAGTAGGGGCTCTATAGTGAAGATGTGAGGTTCCTGCTGTCTTAGGGTTCAAAAAGACACTCAATAGTTAATATTATCATCACATTATTTGTTAATTGGGTTAACTTTGAAAAGTCCCTTTGTTATGGTTTGCTGGACAGTACCCAGTATCTTGTATATAGCTGTGCTATTGGAAGCTTCTAATCTACTTGGTCTAGGCTTTTGAGAGAGTCCGCATATCAAATACATAGCCTATATATTAAAAAGATTCAGTTTGTCTTTTGAGAAACTTTGAGACATACAATTGATTTCCCCCTCTCATATTAATTAGCTACTGATTTATATGTCTACATTTTGCTAGGAGTGTACATAAACACCATTCCCACCACCAAAGGACTGTGACCCATCCCTCCCGCCCACTCCCACCCCCCACTGGCCCAGGAAGCTACATGCCTACCCCTCACCACTGGGTTTTTACTTTGGTGCCCTACTTACAATTTGATCAGGTCCTGCTTTTAGTTTCCCTTTCAGATCTTCTTAGTCAGCTTCTGTTGATGAGTGGGATCATCCCATACTCATCTTTATCTTTCTGACTTAGTTCACTTAACATAATTCCTTCTAGCTCTGTCCAAGATGGGTCAAAGAAGGTGGGTTCATTGTTCTTGATAGCTGCATAGTATTCCATTGTGTATATATACCACAGCTTTCTCAGCCACTCATCTGTTGTTGGGCACCTGGGTTGCTTCCAGGTTTTAGCTATTATGAATTGTGCTGCTATGAACATAGGAGTACACACCTCTTTTTGGTTGGGTGTTATGGAGTCCTTGGGGTATAACCCCAGGAGAGGAATTATTGGGTCATATGGAAGGTCCATGTCTAGCCTTCTGAGAGTTTTCCAGACTGCTCTCCACAGAGACTGTACCAATTTACATTCCCACCAGCAATGTAAAAGGGTTCCTCTGTCCCCACATCCTCTCCAGCATTTGTTGCTGCTGTCCTTTTTGATGTATGCCATTCTTACAGGAGTGAGGTGGTATCTTAGTGTTGTCTTGATTTGCATTTCTCTGATAATCAGTGACCTAGAGCAGTTTTTCATATGTTTGTTAGCCTTTTGGATCTCCTCTGTAGTGAATGTTTTGTTCATTTCCTCTGCCCATTTTTGGATGGGGTCATTTGCTTTTTTGCGGCTAAGTTTGCTGAGCTCTTTATATATTTTGGTGATTAGTTTCTTGTCTGATGTCTGGCATGTGAAGATCTTCTCCCATTCTGTGAGGGGTCTCTCTGTTTGGTTAATAGTTTCTTTGGATGTGCAGAAGCTTTTCAATTTGATGTAGTCCCATTGGTTTGTTTCTGCTTTGGTCTTCCTTGCAATTGGGTTTGATTCATCAAAGATATCCTTGAGGTGTATGTGGGAAAGTGTTTTACCAATGTTTTCCTCTAAGTATTTGATTGTTTCTGGTCTGACATCTAGGTCTTTGATCCATTTGGAGTTGATTTTTGTTTCTGGTGAGATAAAGTGGTTCAATTTCATTCTTCTGCATGTTTCAACCCAGTTTTTCCAGCACCATTTATTGAAGAGAGCCTCCTTTTTCCATTTAATCCTTTGGGCCCCCTTATCAAAGATTAGATGCCCATAGGTGTTGGGATTTACTTCTGGGCTTTCAATTCTGTTCCACTGGTCTGTATGCCTATTTTTGTTCCAGTACCATGCTGTTTTGATGATGATGGCTTTATAATATAGTTTAAGGTCTGGGAGTGTGATGCCTCCATTTCTGTTTCTTTTCCTTAAGATGGTTTTGGCAATTCTAGGTGTTTTCAGGTTCCAGATAAATGATTGTAGCGTTTGTTCTATTCTCTTAAAGAAGCCTGGTGGAACTTTGATGGGTATTGCATTAAATTTGTATATGGCTCTGGGGAGAATATTCATTTTGATGATATTTATTCTTCCAATCCATGAGCATGGGATATCTTTCCATTTCTTGGTATCAGTTTCTATCTCCTTGAGTAGCGACTCATAGTTTTCAGTATACAAGTCTTTCACTTCTTTGGTCAACTTTATTCCTAGGTATTTGATTGATTTTGCTGAAACAGTAAATGGGAGTGATTTCTGGATGTCTTCTTCTTCAGATTTAGTGTTTGCATAAAGAAATGCCACTGATTTTTGTACATTGATTTTGTAGCCTGATACCTTGCTATATTGCCTAACAACTTCCAGTAATTTTCTACTGGATTCTTTAGGTCTTTCTATGTATACTATCATATCATCTGCAAATAGTGAGAGCTTGACTTCTTCCCTTCCAATCTGTATCCCTTTGATTTCTTTCTCTTGCCTGATTGCTATGGCAAGAACTTCTAATACTATGTTGAAGAGTAACGGTGACAGTGGACAGCCCTGTCTAGTCCCCGATCTGAGGGGGAATGCTTTCAGCTTCTCTCCATTGAGTATGATGTTGGCTGTAGGTTTGCTATATATAGACTCCACTATCTTGAGGAATTTCCCATCTATTCCCATTTTCTGTAGAGTTTTGAGCATGAATGGGTGTTGGATTTTGTCAAAGGCTTTCTCTGCATCTATTGAGATAATCATGTGGTTTTTGGCTTTGCTTTTATTGATGTGATGAATGACATTGATTGATTTACGGATGTTGAACCAGCCTTGCATTCCTGGGATGAATCCCACTTGGTCATGATGAACAATCTTTTTGATGTGTTGCTGTATCCGGTTGGCCAAGATCTTGTTTAATATTTTGGCATCTATGTTCATCAGAGATATTGGTCTGTAGTTTTCCTTTTTTGTTCTGTCCCTATCAGCTTTTGGTATCAGGGTGATGTTGGCTTCATAAAAGGTGGAAGGGAGTATTCCTGTTTCTTCAATCTTATGGAATAGCTTAAGAAGTATGGGTATTAACTGTTTCCTGAAAGTTTTGTAGAATTCATTTGTGAAGCCATCTGGTCCAGGACTTTTGTTGTTGGGGAGATTCTTAATAACGGTTTCAATTTCTTTGTCTGTGATTGGTGCATTACGGCCTTAATTTTAATCACTCTGCTTGTTACTTACCGAGAGAGCACAGACAGTGTATGGGCAGATGCCAACCCTGGCTTCAATGGCCTATCTTTCACTTACCTTCACTTTTAGCCCATCGTCATTGTCACTCAGGCAGCCAGGGTTATGTAACACCCTGGGACCTAGGCTCTTCAGGTAAATGAGTTGCCTGTGGTTAGCAGTGGCTAGGCTCACACTTAGGACTCCTGCCTGACCAACTCCAATGTTTTCGTATGTAATTCACATTCTGCCAAGTTCCCAGGCAAAGCAGTGTGGCAAGGACTAGAAAGGGACATCAGCTCTGAGATTATGAGTAACTCTCACTTGGAAGACAAGTTTCATTACATCTGGACTTCTGAAAGCCATTAGTCTAGTTATTAATACCATTAATACAGAGATCTCATGTCCAAAAGCTGATGGAGTTGACATCCCATACAACCCATATGCAGTTCCATGTTCTGCTTTCCAGCTGGCAGATATCAGTTTCATATTTCCCTTCTTCCTCACTTGCTCCTTTTTTCCATAGCCACTGACTCCCCTCTCCCCCAATCCCTTGGGTTGTCTGCCCATTCTTTTGCCAGCCTCACCTTGCTGCTTATTGATGGAGGTCAGAAAATCTTCATCCCAGGCCAAAGGCCCAGAGTCCATTTTCAGAGCAATTTTAGCTGAGAACCTCCCTCACTTAGGAAACCATCAGAACATTCTCATCCAAGAGACAGAATGATCACCCAGACTTATAAGTACAAAAAGACTAATGCCAAAGCACATTATTATGAAACTATCAAAAGTCAATGGCAAGAAACAAATTTTGCTGGCTGCTAGGGAAAGGAAAGAAGTTACATACAAAGGCAGAACGATAAGACTTTCATCAGATTTCTCTGCACAAACTCTAGAGGCAAGGAGAGAGTGGAATGACATATTCAAAGTTCTAAAGGAGAGGGAATTTCAGCCATGAATATTGTGTCCTGAAAAATTATCCTTTAAATATGAGGGAGAAATAAAGGTTTTCTCAAATATTCAAGAAGTAAAGGAATTTGCCACAATCAACCCCACCTTACAAGAACTACTGAACCGAGTCCCACAACAAAGGAGGAAGCAAAGGAATACATATTCCAAACACCAAGTTGCAGATGCTACCATGACATCAACCTGACTCGTCCAGACAGACGACCTCATCAGTGTACCATGGAACCCCACCTCTCTAGAACCCTGTCCCAGTAGGGAAAGATAGGGACAGGTTGGGAGTATGGATCAACCTGTCAATGTCCATGTTCAGTGGAGAAGCAACTATAGAAACCAGACCTCCCACCTTCTGTACCCCATAAGGACCCTGGATCCATGCTCCCAGAGAGATAAAGAATAGGAAAGCTTCCAATGGAGGGGATGGGATATGGAACTCTGGTGGTGGGAAATGTGTGGAATTTCACCTTCTTAGTCTATGGTTTTGTTGACATTTTCTATTTTTTATTTTATAAATAAATTTTAAAAAGAAAAGAAAGGAATAGAGGCAGGACCATAGAAAAAATTGCCAAATATATCTATCTATCTAGAGATAGATAGCTATAGAAATAGTAGTCAACCTCTATCTGTAACCTTGGGATAACTGCTGTAGTTCCCAGAGGAGGGAATGGTGACACAAAATTTTGGTGGTGGGAATGGTGTGGAATTATACTCATGTTATCTCATAATTTAGTAAATCAATAATAAATCACCAATAATTTTTTTAAAAAATGGAAAAGAAAATCTGTGTCCCTTGGAGGAAATAGTTTAAAGAGAGCTTCAGTGAAGCTGCAAATATGTTGAAGCCCTACGAGCACAGCAACATGCCAGGATAGCATCTATTGTGTGTCTGAAGTGCACAGCTCCATCAAATCTGAATGATGCTATAAAGCCACACTGGCCAGCATGTGACCTTGACCTTCCAGAGCTCTGCCTAAGTGAGAGCAGGGTTTGTCAGACAGTGATGGACTCATCTTAAAAGTGAGACCTGATTTTCCCAAAGCTGCATAACTAGTCAGTGGCAAACAGGATTATTTCTATTTGTATTATTCTACTTTTCCCTAAATCTGTAAAACTGAGACTTGAGAGTATATCCAACTTACAGTCTTTATTTTTCAATAGAAAAACACTAGCCTGTGTTGCCTTCCCACAAGCTTTTATTGAAAGTGCTAAGAGGGGGTCAGGTGGTGGCACATCCGGTTAAGCACATGTATTACAATGTGCAAGGACCTGGGTTTAACCCCCTGGTCCCCACCTGCAGGGGAAAAGCTTCACAAGTGGTAAAGCAGCACTGCAGGTATCTTTCTGTCTCTCTCCATCTCTCTACCCCTCTCAATTTTTCTCTTTTCTCTACCCAGTAATAAGTGAATAAAAATATTTTTAAAGAGAATATATATGAAAGTGCTAAGAGTAAGGTAAGAGGGTCCAGAGAGAAGACTTCAGAGGGCTGAAGAGAGAGAGCATTAATGGTTTTGCTAAAGGCTTTCAAGCCTGAGATTCCAAGGTCTCAGGTTCAACCTCTGACCCACTATAAGCAAGAGCTGAGTGGTGCTCATTCTCTCTCTTTCTATTTACACACACACACACACACACACACACACACACACACACACACACACACACACACCTCTTGTTAAAATAAAAAAATTTTAACCATTAGGGAAAAAAAGGATTATTGGAGCTCAGGATCCAACACTCGCTTCATAAGAGAAGAACTCAAAAGAAGAAGATCAGTCTCTTCTCTTCTTCTGTTCTATCTTCTCATCAGTTCTTTTGGATCATTCTACCAGTTCCTCTAAGGTATGAGTTACAAGTGAGACATGTGGTTCTATAGTTCTCAACACACAAATATCACAATAGCCTCCTCTGGACTGAAGAATTGAAGACATTGGAATTTTCCATTCAAGATGCTTTTCACAATCTTAAACCTGAATCCTGGATTATAGAATATAGTGGCTGCACAAAACACCCATAATAATACTTCTCTCTATAAAAAAATTACTGTGAAGTTACGAGTCTTTGTCTAAATTTCAGGAGCTTAAGGGATTTGCCTGTAAAATCCTGACATGACCTTATTTCCGTGTTTCAAAGCTGAAACTCAAAGTTTGGCAAATAATTATTTTATATTGTAAGCTATTTTACATAAAGTCTTTAAAAGGTATAAAAATAAAAGTATATTTAATCACACACTTAACTAAACATGAAAAATACATGAAATCATTCTGTCAATATTTTTCATGGGAAGAAGCAACTACTAAAGCAGTATGATGAGTCGGGCGACCCAGATGTGGCTGACCACCTCATTGCCTCCCTGGATGCAGCACGCCAAGCCCGCTGGCAACAACCCACAGAAAGTCTGAACTTCACCCACTCAAGTAGGAAGACCTGGAAGCTTCTTCATAGTCTGGGTGCCAGTAGCCAACCCCCTCCCGTCTCCCATCCTCCCGTATCTCCAAACTCAGTGGCCAGTCACCTAACTCAAGTTGGACGTGCTAAGATCGACCCAGTCTGGAAAAGAGAAATTTCCCATGAGTGGTCATCCCACTTCCGTTTATCTTGTCCATCTCCAAAACTCTCTTCCTTTACACTGTCTGAACTGGAAGACGCTTTGAAGAGGGTTAAACCGGGAACGGCTGCTGGCTATGATAACATCACCCCAGAACTCATTCTTAACTTGGGCCCCGTGGCAAAGAAGTGGCTCACTTCATTCCTGTCCCACATCTTGGAATCTAAATCTATGCCCAAAATTTGGCGTCGTGCAAAGATAATAGCAGTTTTGAAACCAAGGAAATACCCAACACTGGCCGCCAGCTATAGACCAATTTCTCTCCTCTCCGTGTGTTACAAACTCCTTGAGAGGCTGCTTCTCTCACGTATTTCTCCTCTTACAGAGAAATTCCTATCACCCGCCCAAGCTGGTTTCCGCCCAGGAAGATCTACCTGCGAACAAGCCCTGGCCCTCTCAACTTACATTGAAAATGGATTCCAGAAGAATTTAAAGACGGGTGCTGTCTTTGTTGATCTCACAGCAGCCTATGACACGGTCTGGCACCGCGGTCTCCTAGTCAAGATCTCAAGATGCCTGCCTCCATGGGTGGCCAACACTATATCGTTTCTTCTCCAAAACAGAAGATTCCGGGTGCATCTGGGTGACAAGTCTAGCAGATGGAGACTTGTCTCAAGTGGCCTCCCCCAGGGCTCTGTTCTGGCTCCTACGCTATTTAATGTTTATATCAATGACCTCCCAGAAACTTCTTCAAGGAAGTTCATCTACGCCATGATCTGCTGTGCAACTCAGGCATCCAAGTTCGACATCCTCGAGGAAACACTCACGAAAGACATGTCTCTGATATCTGATTACTGTAAAAAATGGCGACTAATCCCTAGCACTGCAAAAACGGTATCATCTGTTTTCCATCTACACCATGCCTCGGCCTTGCGTGAGCTTGATGTGCAGCTTGGCGATGCGAGAATCCGGCATGAAGCCCAGCCAGTCTATCTTGGTGTTACTCTCGATCGCACTCTGTCATTTCACGAACATCTCATAAAAACTGCAGCAAAGGTGGGCGCGAGGAATAACATCATTGCAAGACTGGCCAGCTCCTCATGGGGCGCGAGCGCTTCCACACTATGATCATCATCTCTGGCATTATGCTATTCCACTGCAGAATACTGTGCCCCAGTATGGTTCCGTAGCCCCCATGTCCACTTGGTCGATTCCAAATTGTATTCCTCCATGAGGATAATTTCTGGAACCATCCGTTCCACCCTGGTTCCATGGCTGCCAGTTCGCCCCGCCAGATGTTCATTGGGATGCGGCATCATCTAAGTTCATTTCCCACGTCTACGCTCGACCGGACCTGCCAATATACGCGGATATCTTCGCCCACCCTGTCCAACGATTGACGTCTTGTCACCCAATCTGGTCTCCTACGCCTACACTGAACTTCTCTGTTCCAGACTCTTGGAAACAGAGTTGGCGGTCAGCTGAGGTAAAGAACAAACACCTCATCACAGACCCCTGCAAGCGTCAACCCGGCTTTGACCTAGCACGTTATGATTGGGCCCTCCTCAATCGTTATCGAACAGGCCATGGCCAGTGAGCCGCTATGTTCCATTGCTGGGGAGCCAGAGACGACCCGAACTGCCCCTGTGGCTACAGACAGACTATGACCCACATAGTCAACGACTGCCACCTCTCCAGATTCAAAGGAGGTCTTGAAACTTTACATCAGGCTCAACCTGATGCTGTTGACTGGCTACGAAAGAAGGGCAAACGCTAGAAGAAGAAGAAGAATGGGAAGAATGATGAGTTGGTAGTTGATTTCTATTTAAATTTACTAACTTTATGGGTATGGTTCCCTTCTTTAAAAAAAAAAAAAACTTTGCTCAAGGGGTAGCAAGTGGGTCACCCAGTAGAGCCAGTATTACATGTTCAAGCATCTGGGTTCAAACCATGAGTCCCTACATGGGAGTGCCTGCAGGGGACAGCTTCATGAGTGGTGCTATGGTGTCTCTCCTTTCTCTGTCTCTTTCCATGTCTATCTCTCTGTCTCTCAATCTCTGACTGAAGGAGAGAAAAGAAGACCTCTGGGAGCTCTGGAGTCCTGTAGGCACTGAGTCTCAGATATAACCCTGTTGGCAAAATAAATAAGTAAACAACTTAGCTCTTCTATAACTCAATCTGTGTTAATTATAGAATATCTAGAAAATACAGATAGGCACAAGTAATGAATAAGTTTCTGTGACCTCACCATCCCAAAGTACTGTTAGTCATTGGTTTCATTTTCCACCCATACACCTGCGTGTGTACACACACACACACACCCCTCTCATTGGATTCCATTGTATAAACAAACATCCCTATACTTTTTTTTTGCAATTAGTATTCCAATATTTACCTCAACATTACTTACAATGATGGATTTGAACTTCTTTGTATGGCATTCTATTGTTTAATTAATCCACTACATATTACTTGGTTATTTTAAGGTTATAAAAAACATCAAACACATTGTTGTCAGTAGTAGAAAAGTTATAGGGTGGGGGTAGCATAATGGTTAGATAGCATAATGGTTATGCAAAGAAACTCTTATGCCTGAGGCTCCAAAGTTCCAGATTTAATCACCTGCACCACCATAAGCCAGAGCTAAGCAGTGCTCCAGTAAAGAAAAGGAAGAAAGAAAGATAGATAGACAGAAAGAAAGAAAGAAGAAAGGAAGGAAGAGAGAAAGAAAGAATAGACCTTTTTATAAAAGTCAAAGTTCTTTTTTTTTCTAATAGAGACAGAGAGAAACAGAGGAGAAAGGGGACAGGAAAAGAAAGTGAGACACCAGCAGCACTGCTCTATCACTCATGAAATGTCCCTTGCTGCAGATGGGGTCTAGGGACTTAAGCCCAGGTCCTAGTGTGTGATAGTTATATATGAACAATCCACTGAGTGAGCCACCACCCAGTGCCAATTAAGGCTTTCCTAACCACTGTGCTCAAAGCGATTTAGGAGGTGTCTGAAATAAGTCAGATGATGAGAAAGGAAACTTTCATAAACAGCACACTCACCCAAGGAAAATGAATCTTTTTTATTTATTTTTCCCCTTTTGTTGCCCTTATTGTTTATTGTTGTTGTTGGATAGGACAGAGAGAAATCAAGAGAAGAGGGGAAGACAGAGAGTGGGAGAGAAAGATAGACACCTGCAGACAGACCTGCTTCACCGCCTGTAAGGTGAACACCTTGCAGGTGGGGAGCCGGGGGCTCAAACCGGGATCTTTAACACCGGTTCTTGTCCTTTGTGCCATGTATGCATAACCCGCTGTGCCACCACCCGGCTCCCGGAAAATGAAAATTTTTTGAGTATTCAGGAGTGAGCAGGGCTGAGGAAGGAGGCGCATGGTGCTGCAGAGCAAAGTGCTCTTCTAGAACAGCTGCAGCTCACACTGTGTGGGCAGCACCACACACACCCCCATCTCTCCAAGGTGCCTCTTCTGCATTGTTGCTTCCCTCGAGCTGATCACTAGAGAATACCAAGTTCAGAGAGGCTAGGAGTCTTATGGAATTAGTCTGGGCCTCAGAGCCCCACATCCTCTATGCCACCTGCAGCAATCACCAGGCTTGCCCCATGTGACTTTATCAAATAAAGGGTGGAGTGGGCACTGCCACCAACAGGTTGGACAATAGCACCTTCTTTTGTTGCCTGAGACTCTGCTACCACCATGTGCTTCTGCATCACTCATCAGTCATCAAAATCACTAGCACCATAACTCCCTAGAGTAACATGTTTTGGGCCAGGTAGCACATCAAGATGATGATAAATTTACTGGAGATGTAAATTGTGGACAGTTGAGATGTATGTGTTTGTTTGTGTGTGCTTAATTTTTTAGCTGAGGAGTTGGCTCAGAGTAGACCACAAGACTTCCAAGTGTAAGATCTCGGGTTTGATACCCAGTACCAAAGATGCTGGAGCATTAAATAGCCTTTCTCTCCAGTGGGTCAGGGGACAGAGGGCAGGGGCAGTGGGTCACAGAAGGCCTTGAAGGTCTTATTAAGGAATCTTGACTTTTCTTAGAAAGAAATAGAGACCAAATCAGTGGGCTAAGGTTTGTGTGTATATGGGAGAGTGGACGGTATCAGAATGAACAGCCCTCCTGTTGCTATCAATATTTTCCCAGAACTCAGAATTGTTCATCACATTTGCTTTGGTTTGCCACTTGCTGCTGTGGTTTGCACTTGTACCTGCTCTCTGTCTGCCTGATGACAAGTTTCGTGGATGCACATGGAATCTGTGACTCTCCTGTGTACAGGAGGATATGAGCTTCCAGCACGTCTGATGCATGGATTCAATTATGAACTCTTGGGCCAACCTCTCATTGTTCTTAGAGCTGCTAGGCTAAGAGTGAAAAAGATCAGTAGCTTTCATGAGGACATAAGTTTCATTGACATTGACTGCAGAGAAGAATTCTGAACTCTAAAACTGAAGAAAGTAGGGAATCTCAGAAAACTAGGAGCCCTCAGTTGTTCCTTTCACAAACTTGTCTGCCTCCTACATAGAATCTGTCTGTGGTATTTTGGGGTTATTCTGTAGGGAAAAAAATGTGTTGCCTTTCTGAAGCTTTCTGGAATTTCCACCTAGTGAACAGATGGTTTTGTTTACCTACGAAAAGCAAAATAATTTCATGTATTCAAACACTAAGAGCTGAGAAAAAAAGCACAAAGCACTGGCAGTAATTATAATGGAGCAAGAACATAGTATGTCAACTGACAACTAGACTTTGCACAGGACCAGAATCTGGTTAGCATTCTGTCCTGCTGCATAACTTACTGGTTTTCAGTCACCAAGTTCCAGATGCTACTATGATTCCATCTTGAACTCCATGGGCAAACGACCTCACCAATGTGCCTCTGGACCTTACCTCTCCAGAGTCCTACCTCACTAAGAAAAGATAGAAACAGGCTGGGGTTATGGATCAACCTGCCAATGCCCATATTCAACAAAGAAGCAATTACAAAAGCCAGACCTTCCACCTTCTGCACCCAAAAATAATTTTGGTCCATACTCCCAATGGGGGAAAATATTAGGGGAAGATGACTATAGGGCTCTGAAACCCAAATACATCAGGACACAGAAGGAGGAGAGAGAAAAAAAAGCTATTCAGAAGTATTAATAGGCATAGGTGTGACTTAGAAAGGAGGAGAAGGAGGAGCTTAGGGAGAGACAAAGTGGCTGGTAACAGTCCGGCAGTTTACCAGTGGAAAGTTTACCAGTGGAAACACCACCTCTAGTCTGTTTCACCAACAAGGGGACAACTGAAGCATGCATAGGTCTCTGCTGAGATTCACCAAATGCAACTGTGAGTCTACATTCTACTGCCCTCAGAATCTGGAGCAATGGCAGGGGGGCCCTGTGCTGAAACTAGGGGACAGAGAACTAATGAGGAAACTCAGGAGAAGATATACCTCCATGGCCAGTGGTGGGGTTGTGAAAGTCTCTTTGCATAACCACTGGATTATCTTTGCCTCACCCTGCTTTATCTCTTGGTCAGGAGTCAGTGATTAAGCTAAGAAGCCTACTTATAGTTTAAAAGCCCTCAGGCTCCCATAGTGTATAGGGAAGAAAAAGCACAAAAGAGGCTTTTAAGCCACTGATCTCCAACTCAGGGATTAAAATACTATTGAAACAACTATCAATTTCCACAACTGTGAACCTTTTAGCTACCTTAGTTGGACACAGGTCAATCCGGGCAAGAGTGATCAGTAAATGAAAAGTACTTAGAGAGGGACCTCTTAACATACTATATAAAATGGTTAAACTAACAAGAAGAAATATTGGAGAAATGAACCAGGGCAAGAGTCCAGCTAAAAGCCCTCCAAAGGTTGAAGCACAAAATAATGAGGTCAACATCCAAACAATGGTTAAGGAAATAATCACAGGAGTGAGTAAAAGAGTTTGAAAGAATTGTCATCAGAAATGCAGAAACAATACATGAGACTCTGGAAGAAAATACTAATTATCTCAAGGTTATTAGAGAGCTGAAAGCAGAAATAGCTGAGCTAAGAGCACAACTAGCTGAACAAGAAAAAACACTATCAGAACAGGGTAACAAAATAGATGAATTCCAGAAAACAGTAGAGGGGAGAGAGAACAGAATAAATGAGGCTGAAGACAGAATTAGCAAAATCAAGGACAAATTAGAGACAACTAAAAAAGAAGTAAGAGATCTCAAAAAGAGACTAAAAGATATTGAAAACAACAACAGAGACCTATGGGATGACTTCAAAAGAAATAATATATGCATTATTGGCTCACCAGAGGAAGAAAAAGAGGGAGGGGAAGAAATCATTCTTTAGGACATAATAGCTGAAAACTTCTCTAGTCTAGACAACATCAAAGACATAAAAGTTCAAGAAGCCCAGAGGGTCCCAAACAGAATTAACCCAGACTTAAAGACACCAAGACACATCGTATTTAGAATGGAAAAGAATAAGGATAAAGAAAGGATCCTGAAGACTGCAAGAGAAAAACAAAGAATCACCTACAGAGGAAAAGCAGACTTCTCCACACAAACACTACAGGCCAGAAGAGAATGGCAAGATATCTATTGAATGTTCAATGATAAAGGCTTTCAACCAAGACTACTGTATCCTGCTAGACTGTCATTCAGACTAGATGGATGCATATAAACCTTCTCAGACAAGCAACAGTTGAAAGAATCAACTATCACCAAGCCTGCTCCAAAAGAAGTTCTGAAAAGGCTCCTATAAACAGACCACCATAAATATGCCATCTATCAGAACACTCTAAAAATCTATAAGAATGGCATTAAAATATCTTCAATCTTTGATATCAATAAATGTCAATGGCCTGAATTCACCTATTAAAAGGCACAGAGTAGGAAGATGGATCAGAAAATACAACCCAACAATATGCTGTCTACAGGAAACCCACATAACTCAACAAGACAAACACAAACTCAAAGTGAAAGGATGGAAAACTACCTGAAAAGCCAGTGGCCCACAAAAGAGGGAAGAAACAGCTATTCTCATATGTGACATGATAGACTTTAAAATCAATAAAATTAAAAAAGATAGGAATGGACACTACTTAATGCTCAGTGGATCAATCAAGAGGACTTAACAATTATTAGCATCTATGCACCCAATGAGAAGCCATCTAAATACATCAAATATCTACTGAAAGAGCTACAGCAATATATTAACAGCAACACAGTCATAGTAGGGGACTTCAACACCCCACTCTCTCAACTTGACAGATCATCCAGGCAGAAAATCAATAAAGACATGAGGGAGCTAAATAAGGAGATAGATAAACTAGAACTATTGGACATTTTCAGAGTCATTCATCCCAAGACACTGGAATATACATTTTACTCAGTCCACATGGGTCATTCTCAAGGGCCTCAAAGACAGCATCAGCAAATTCAAGAGCATTGAAATCATCCCAAGCATCTTCTCAGACCACAGTGGAATGAAACTAACACCTAACAATCAACAAGAGATGAGTGATAGTCCCAAAATGTGGAAGATCAACAGTACACTACTTAACAACTACTGGCTCAAAGAGTAAATAAAGGAAGAAATCAAAATGTTTCAAGAGTTCAATGAAAATGAAGACACAAGCTATCAAAATATTTGGGGCACAGCTAAGGCAGTACTGAAAGGGAAGTTCATAGTCATACAAGCACACATTAGGAAACAAGAAAAAGCACGAATAAATAGCCTGATTGCACATCTTAAAGACCTAGAAGAAGAAGAACAAAGGAACCCTAAAGCAACCAGAAGGACAGAAATCACTGTAGTTAGGGCAGTATTAACATCATCAAAATGAATATACTACCCAGAGCCATCTACAAATTTAATGCTATCCCCATCAAGATCCCAACTACATTTTTTAGGAGAGTAGAACAAATGCTACAAATGTTTATCTGGAACCAGAAAAGATCTAGAATTGCCAAAACAATCTTGAGAAGAAAGAACAGAACTGGACACATCACACTCCCAGATCTCCCAGATTATAGGGGCATTGTCATCAAAACTGCTTGGTACTGAACATGAATAGACACACTGACCAGTGGAATAGAATTGAGAGCCCAGAAGTAAGCCCCCACACATGTGGACATCTAATCTTTGACAAAGGTGCCCAGACTATTAAATGGGGGAAAGCAGAGTCTCTTCAACAAATGGTGTTGGAAACAATGGGTTGACACATGCAGAAGAATGAAACTGAACCACTTTATTTCACCAAATACAAAAGTAAATTCCAAGTGGATCAAGAACTTGGATATTAGGCCACAAACTATCAGATACTTAGAGAAAAATACTGGCAGAACTATTTTTCACATAAATTTTAAAGACATCTTCAATGAAACAAATCCAATTACACAGAAGACTAAGGCAAGCATAAACCTATGGGACTTCATTAAATTAAAAAGCTTCTGAACAGCTAAAGAAACTACTACCCAAACCAAGACACCCCTCACAGAATGGAAGAAGATCTTTACATGCCATACATCAGAGAAGAGGCTAATAACCAGAATATATAAAGAGCTTGCCAAACAAGAAAACAAATAACCCCATCCAAAAATGGGGGGAGGACATGGACAGAATATTCACCACAGAAGAGATCCAAAAGGCTGAGAAACACATGAAAAAAATGCTCCAAGTCTTTGATTGTCAGAGAAATGTCAATAAAGACAACAATGAGATACCACTTCACTCTTGTGAGAATGTCATACATCAGAAAAGGTAACAGTAGCAAATACTGGAGAGGTTGTGGGGTCAAAGAAACCCTCCTGAACTGCTGGTAGAAATGTCAATTGGTCCAGCCTCTGTGGAGAACAGTCTGGAGAACTCTTAGCAGGCTAGAAATAGACCTACCCTATGATCCTGCAATTCCTCTCCTGTGGATATATCCTAAGGAACCCAACACATCCATCCAAAAAGATCTGTGTACACATATGTTCTTAGCAGCACAATTTATAATACCCAAAACCTGGAAGCAACCCAAGTGTCCCACAACAGATGAGTAGCTGAGCAAGTTGTGGTATATATACACAATGGAATACTGCTCAGCAATAAAAAATGGTGACTCCACCGTTTTCAGCTGATCTTGGATGGACCTTGAAAAATTCATGTTAAGTGAAATAAGTCAGAAACAGAAGGATGAATATGAGATGATCTCACTCTCAGGCAGAAGTTGAAAAAGAAGATCAGAAGAATAAACACAAATAGAACCTGAACCGGAATTGGCATGTTGCACCAAAGTAAAAGACTCTGGGGTGGGTGGGGAGAATACAGATCCAAGAAGGATGACAGAGGACCCAGTGGGTGTTGTATTTTTATGTGGGAAACTACGAAGTGTTATGCATGTACAAACTATTGTATTTACTGTCAAATGTAAAATATTAATTCCCCAATAAATTTTTTAAAAAGCAAGGAAGAGAAGGCAGGACCATGTAAAAATGGGCAAAAATACAGAGAAGCAGATAGTTATAGAACTAACAGTCAACCCATATCTGTGATTGTGGGAGAACCACTGCAGTTTCTATTGGAGGGAATGGGGACATCAAACTCTGGTGGTGGGAATAGTGTGGAATTGTACCCCTGTTATTTTGTAATTTTTTTTTTCCTCCAGGGATATTGCTGGGCTCGGTGCCTGCACCATGAATCTACCGCTCCTGGAGGCCATTTTTTCCCCCTTTTGTTGCCCTTGTTGTTGTTGCCTCATTGTGGTCATCATTATTGCCATTGTTGATGTTGTTCGTTGTTGGATAGGACAGAGAGAAATGGAGAGAGGAGGGGAAGACAGAGAGGGGGAGAGAAAGATAGACACCTGCAGACCTGCTTCACCGCCTGTGAAGCGACTCCCCTGCAGGTGGGGAGCCGGGGGCTCGAACCGGTATCCTTATGCCGGTCCTTGCGCTTTGCGCCACATGCGCTTAGCCCACTGCGCCACCACCCGACCCCCCTGTTATTTTGTAATTTTATAAAATCACTAATAAAAATTAGAAAAAAAAATCTGGTTGGCTTCTTGGCTAGTGATTTAGACTGTGCAGTGGTATGTGCAAGCCACAGGATGGGTATACTCCGCTCTTGGCTACACTAAGATCAGGTCGCACTGGCTCCATATACATGGACTCTTTACCATGTGCTTGGCCCTGAGAACTCAGTGCTGAGAATAGCCAGCCCCTGCCTTCTTGGGACCTCTGGGTCTACTGGTGAGAACCAAACAGAAGTCCCAGCCCACCCTGGAGGGAGAGCAGAGGCTCCTGGGGAAGGTGTTGTCTGAGCTGGACTAAAATGTTCTTGAGGCAAAGTCAAGGACAAGATTCAAGGCCTTTCTGACAGAGGGTACAAAGTGAGCAAGGCATGGAGGTGGCAAGAACAAGGTGTGTGTATATATGGGGGATGTCTTTAGCAGTTGTTGTGTCTTGGCAGGGCACGGAGAGGCAGAACAGGTTTAGAGAGATGAGTTGGGGATTGGGACTGTCTGAGTAGAAAGAAATATCGGAGCACAACATGACCCAAGTGTATGCAAATTCTTTGCAAAACAAGGTGCACCCTGTTTTGGAAGCTGAGAACGTAGGCACATTTAGCAGCAGAACCACCCTGCCGAGACCAGCTGGTTGATTGCAGCAGGAGGAATGTACTGTTTATTCATTCTCTCTAAACACATCTACAAAGCAGGTACTAGGAGCCAGAACTACGTACCTCTGATGAATACTTTCTCCTCTACAAGATACCGAGCACACTCCCCAAAGAGAGCCCAGTGCAGAAAGTGGTTGAATGAATAAAGGAGAGAGAACCAGAAAGCTAGGCAGATTATTATGTCAGAGGAGTACCATTGAGATAGAGCAGGAAATTCATCGTAAAGATGTTGGCACCAGGTAGTGATGGGTATTGTTTACTCTACTTAACTGCAGGCTGGATATGTGTGTTCTTAGCTGGTGAAATGTCACCAGCTAAATTAGTGGCTCTCATGTGCCCAGGGTTCCAGCATGATGGGCTAGATGCCCACATGAAGGTGATGATGCAGAGAGGCACAGGCCTGGAGAGCTTTCTTCATGGGTGGATGTGGCATGGGGCTTTGTGGTCAGAGGGCAACATTACTGACCCTCACAGATTGGTGGCAGACTACAGCCGGGCCCTGCCTCCCATGGACTCCGAAACCCCTACGTGAGACAGGTGAGAGCATCACTGCAGACCCTGGCCCAGAAGGCACCCGTGGGACCACTGCTAATCCCTGACACTGGGGGTCCGTTGGGGGCCACTTGTTCTGCAGAAGGAAACAGAAAATGGCAGTGTGTCCGAGGCCTTTACCTCCTCCTCTCTGCCTCCCCACCACATGAAAGCTGCTGAGCAAACACAGAAATCCAAGATGATTGTACACTGCTGTGCTTCCGCCTACCCGCAGCCCCTGCCAAGCTGTTATGTAAGCCCTGGCCTCTGGGGCTAGAACCCAGCTGAGTTGCCTCTTCAGGCGCATTGCCACTCCTTACTCCACTTGACCAGAGCTGCCCTTACCTGGGGCAGGCCGCAGGGGAGGCCCAGGTGCACCCCATGCTTGCCAAGCTGCTTCACATTTCCTGGGGGGGGGGTTGGTTCCTGCTCCCCCTTCCCAGCCAGGTCAAGGGTTATGGGTGGGTCAGGACCAAGCATTTACTTTGGCAGTAGTTCAAGTGACTAAGGCATTTAAACTGGAAAACTCCATTTGGCAATCTGGGAAAGCTGAGTGTTTTTCACCCTCTGAGGTAAATAGCTCATTTTGGTTGTTTGGACACCAGAGCCGAGTAAGTAAGTCTAGGCAACCTCGTGGCCAGAATAAACCCAACCGCAGTGCTGTAATGTCCAGTGCTTAATGCTGCTCAGGGATCAGGACCTATTCCTCACCCCTAAACTACCCAGATGGGCTTATGTGTCAGGAGCCTGGTGGAGGAGAGGAATTCTCAGGCCATTATTTTTTTCTTTCCACATATTTTGTATGTTATACGTATTACATACTGTATTTTCTTAATGCTAAAGTATTCAATCAGAAAGAAAATGTTATTAAGGAAATCGTAAGCAAATGCTCACTGAGGTTTTCATCCCCTTAGCATAAATAGATTGAGGAGGAGAAGGAAGAGAGAGGTTGAAATACATCCTCAAGGGTGGGTGGTGGTGCACCTGGTTGAGCACACACATCACTACACACAAGAACCCTGGTTCAAGACCCGTTCCCCACCTACAAAGGGATAAGCTTCAGGACTGGTGTAGTAGTGTTGCAGGTCTCTCTCTTTACCCCTCTCTCTCTATCTCCCACTTTCCTCTCAATTTCTCTCTGTCTCTTAACCAAAGTAAATAAATTTATTTTAAGAAAATAAATATATCCTCGTATAAGTGGGTCTGTGCAGTTCACAGCTGTGTTGTCAGAGACTCAACTATACATTTGAAATGAGGTATCAGTTCTTCTTCTAGCATTTGCCCTTCTTCTGTAGCCAGTCAGTTATTCAGTGTGACAATCCACATGTCCTTAATAGTTCAACACTAAGCTTCCATTCCTCTCCCTTTGTACCTGTAACTGACCACAGCTGAGTGTGAGAGACTTACATCTCCAGTAGAACGGGTCTGAACTTCAGGTTCAGATAAAGCTCATGTTAGAAGTGTAGTTTTGGTCACTCAGAGGCTATGGTGACCTTGTGCTACAGCCTGAACCTTGCTAAAATCCCCTGTATCCATTAATTTCCCATAATTCTTCTGCATCACTTTAGAAAAGCAAGAGGCTTCCTAGGGGGCTAGTGGTGGCTCAGAGAACAAACTCTAAGTATCCCGAGAACTATTTTCACTAAGCGTTGCACTGTGAGAACACTATGAACGTTATGAACTTCCTTCTTGCTGTCTGAATACAAAGATGCTAGCCCCCTTCACAGGGGAAACTGTTTTCCACTCTGATTAAAGCTCACTGGGGGGGGGGGGTATAAGGGTCAGAGGCTCAGTAGCTCAGTAAAGCTTGTTTTTTTTTTTAAATTAGTGATTCATATTAATTTATAAAAGCTCGGGTTGGTTCTTTCAGGTGGTATAGTTCTAGCCAAAGGCATAGTTCTTCTAGTCCTTTTCCCTGCTCCTAGAATCTGGGTAATGGTTAAATATGTGTTGACCTGCCTCGTTCCCTTGTTATTTTAAAGGAATGAGTAGTAAGGAGAGTGGTTAGGATGGGTTCCTTGGGGAGCAAACTTTTTTTGAGCCTCTTTCTCTGCTCTGGCAGCTAGCTATCTTCCTCAGATAAAAAGCTGCCCTCTGTGCTGGAGAGATAGTATAAGGGTTATACAAAGAGCCTTTAAGGCCTGAGGTATTAAAAGACCCATGTTCAGTCTCTAGCACTACCATATAACAGAGCTGAGCAGTGCTCTGGTAAAAACAAACAAACAAAAAAGAAGCCTCCCTCCTTGGGCCCATTAAGTCTCTACCTGGGGGTGGGAGTGGGATGGGGGAGTGCTCCCTTCATGAAGAAATGAATTCCCTTAGTCAAGATTATTCTAAGTCCTATTCTCATTCATCCTTTTTTTTTTTTCCCCAGGTGGAGACTGGAGACCAGAAAACTATCTCCTGGTTCCATATGGGATTTTTGTTTTTTTAAAAAAGAGCATCAGAAATGTACAGGGGAGATAGCATATTGAATATGCAAAGAAACTCTTATGCCTATGGCTCCAAAACCTCAGGCTCAGTCCCCCACACTACTGTAAGCCAGAACTGAATACTGCTCCTGTAAAAATAAATTAACAAACTAATTTTTAAAAAGAACAAAAAATACACTGGGAATCACTAACATATATATCATAAGATTCAGAGATACACAAACATTCCAATGTACAATTTTGGAACTTTTTTCTTTCTTTTTTTTTTTTTTGCCTCCAAGGTTATTGCTGGGGCTCAGTGCGGGCACTGATCCACTGCTCCTGGAGGCTATTTTTTTCCCCATTATATTCAATAGGACAAAGAGAAATTGAGAGAGGAGGGAGAGATAAAGAGAGACACCTGCAAACCTGCTTCACAGCTTGTGAAGTGTCCCTTACTGCAGGTAGGAAGTGGTAGTGGGGTGGGAGGAGGGCCTCAAACTTGTATAGATCCTTGCAAACTATGTGCGCTTAACCAGGTACACCACAGCCTAGCTCTAATTTTGGAACTTTTGTGCTAAATGCTAACAATATCTACCTTTTGTACGCCCCTGTGTGGTGCTCTCATGTTTACCCTTCTGTCTAACCGGGGCTGTAACCCTGTATGCAGTAGATCATTTGCTTCTGGACCTGTCTAAAAGTAAAAGGCTCTGGAATGTGTGTATAGCTTTGAAAGATGAGGGTTTTTTAAATAATTTTTTTTAATTTATTCTCTTTTCTTGCCCTTGTTGTTTTGTTGTTGTAGTTATTATTGTTGTTGTTATTGATGTCGTCATTGTTGGATAGGACAGAGAGAAATGGAGAGAGGAGGGAAAGACAGAGAGGGGGAGAGAAAGATAGACACCTGCAGACCTGCTTCACCACCTATGACGTGACTCCCCTGCAGGTAGGGAGCCAGGGTCTCAAACCGGGATCCTTATGCCGGTCCTTGCGCTTTGTGCCACCTGCGCTTAACCCGTTGTGTTACTGCCCGACCCCCATAAATTAAATTTTGAAAGTGATTTAGTAGTGGTTTCCAAGACTGCAAGATTACAGAGTTATAGTTCCCATACTGGATCTACCACCAAAGTACTGTGTCTCTCCCACCTCCTGAGTGACTGTAGTTCTCACAAAGTCTTAGAAACAACTTGACTATTCTTTTTTTTTTCTTTTGCAAGCTCATTTGCTTCAAATCTTTGCATCCCACATTTGAGTGGTACCATTCAGTAGTTGTCTTTCACCTCCTTATTTATTTCACTAAACATAATCACTTCCAGTTCCATCCATTTTGTCCCAAAGAACACAGTATCATATTTCAATAAAAATTTGGAGTTCATTAAATATATATCCCATAGCTTCTTTATTCAGTATTTTTTTTTTTTTTTTTTTACAATCTTTACTGCAAATTTAGTCAAGAGAGCCCGTTATGTCTCATCCAGCTTTGCCTGTGGATAGTATCTTTCATGAGTTTGGTTCATTTGTTGCAAATAATGAACCAATATTGGCAGATGATTATTAGCTCAAGTACATACTTTAAAGAATGAGGGTTTTCTAGAGATGGGCATTAAAATTCCCCATAGGTGTCGTAACTCCGGCTTGTGACAGGAAGGTTCCCCACCACCTCCTGGAACACTCTCTGGCTGCTTGTAGCCTTGCTGAGTTTTGTTTTTCCCCCGACAGAGAAAGCATGTTTGCCAATCTAAGAACACAGCTGTTCTCTATGAAGCAGTTCCCACACATCTTCTTTTAAGCTATTTTCCTTAAAGTCACTTTTTTTATTTTTAAATTTTATTTAATTTTTTTCTGATGTAGGGACCAATGGTTTACAGTAAACAGTAAATACAGTTGTTGGTACATGTGTAAAATTTCTTAGTTTTCTGCAAAACACACTGACCCCCACCCTAGTTACTCCTCCACTGTCATGCTCCAGGACCTGAAAACACCCCCCCCCCCAACGCCTAGTCTTTTACTTTGGTGCAATACACCAAATCCAGTCCAAGCTCTGCTTTGTGTTCCCCTTTCTGTTCTTATTTCTCATCTTCTGTCTATGAGTGAGATCATCCCATATTCATTCAAAGGCATTTTAAAATAGAAGTGGAGTGAACTGGCTAAAAGTAGAGATTAGGGGTCCAAACAAATTAAATATGTTCTGTTACTTATAAGCTGTTACTATGTCAAGCTGTCAAGCCTCGTTTTTCTCGGCTGAAAAATGGGCATAACAGTACTGCCTCCCACTCTGATTTATGGTTAGGGTGGCATAAAAACCTTGTCAGGCACTTAGCGCAGTTCCAGGCACACAGCAGTGATATAATAATAGTAGTTCTCATCAGACTTAATAGTGAAGCCCATTTGAAAAGCGCTGGTTGATCAGCTAGCCAATGAGCAATCTAGTTCTATTTGATGAAGAAATGGCTTTTTTCAACAAAGATCAGTTTCAGAGGTCAGTGGGGAGAATACAAATGCATATAGATAGATACAGGAACTTAACTGCCTGGAGAATTCACATTGGAAAAGAGAAAAGTCAATACAAGAACTGTGGATGTGTGCTGAATTACCAGGGGCTTCCTGTGCTTTATTATTCAGCTTGAGAGATTAAAAGATCAGTCAATATTTAGAGCAGTAAACACTCTTGTTGGTATTGTTCAGGGAGCAGTGAGGTTCCCAGGCTGATTAGAGATGTTATAGAGATCAGGCCCCGGCCTGCAACTCCTCTCGTCACCACCTGGAAATGCATCACACCTGCAGGCTCTCTTGCCTTCCATGACCTTGTATGTGCTACTCCTGCCCAGAGGTGCCTCAATCTTCCCCTGCCTAACAGTCTTCAAGACCCATCTCTGCCATAGCCTTCTCTGGGAAGTCTTCCCCAGCCACCTCTGCTTGGGTTAGTGCATGCCCCTGACAGCTCCCAGCCTTCACAGAATGAAGCATTTACCCCCTTCAGATCTCCCATCCTCCCTCTGCTGGGGAGCCCACCAGGAATTCAAGTCTGGCCCTGGGACACAAGAGCAACCAAACACTGGCCTTTCCTCTGTGCAGGCCCTTGGCTTCAGAACCTTCCCACAGTCTCTAAGGGGAGGGGGCCCATGTGAATTTGGTGAGAGTCCTGTTTTCACACTGGAATGTAAGAGAGAACTTTGAAGGCTTCTCTCTCACGTTGTAGAAGCCAGTGTAGGATTATAAGGAAACAGCCACTTCATGATGGTTCCAGGGTCGCAGGGTGGGACACTGTGTGGGTCTGTGTGCTTGTCTCCAGCTCTAGGTCTTTTCAGAAGATGGGCCTCTGTTTCCTGAGGGTGCTCAGTGTTAGGGGTACAGGGGACTGGTGGGTGGAGAGGCAGAGTAGCACTTCCTTGACTGAGAGGGACTGGGAAGATGCCCCATGACCACTTCCTCCAGCCTCCTGGGCAGCCCCAGCTCTGGCCCTGCCCACCTTCCTATCAGCAGTGACTTACTGTGACTCACCCAAATGAGAGAACAAAAGCAACTTCTTCTAGTACACAGAGCTACCAAGTTTCGAAATTGGGATCCAAGCCCATCTGGTGAATATCAGGGGATTTAAACATATAACTTTGGCAGCTGGGTCCTACCCCCACCCCAAGTGGGCTCCTGCAGTATGGTGGGGTCTCTCTGTGTGGGGCTGAGCCGGCAAGGGCAGGTCTGTCTGCACTGTGTCCAGACTGGACAGCCTGAGGAATGACTTACCATTCCTCACTCTGGTCTCTCCTTTCTATCCAGTGGGGTTCCTCTGGGCTCTGGGCTCTGGCTCTGGGCAGGAAGTCAGCAACCCAAGATGGGGAGAGGGAAATCTTTACACCTGAGAACAGGACCACTTCCTCCCAGCAGGATCCCCTCTACACTGCGGGTGACAGTAGAATTCCTAGAGGCGGGGGTGGGAGTTTTTTAAATTTTTTAATTTGTAAGATTATTTGTGATACTTTTGGTCTATTTGTTGAGTGGAATGTAGTCCATAATTCCTGGCTTCAGTGTTCAGCATTATATAGTCTTAAGGCAGCAGTATACTTCTAGCTATAGCCCAGACCCGCCATACAAACGTTCCCTGGACCCAACAGCTAAGTATTTTCTGGTTATGAACCTCACACAAGCTGGGAAAACACCTGAGACCTGGGGGCTCTCTCAGTCAAGGAGGTGTCCTAACCCCCCCTCCCCCCCACATACCCCACCCCAGTTGGCTGACTGCGTATAGGATGTTGCACCCCAACTCTCTTCCATCCTCCATTTAGAAAAGTTATTTTTACCTGGGAGCAGCCACCTTGCTTGACAACAGGCCTTTCAAACGGGCAAGCTAGCAGAGGGGGCTACAGGGTGAGCTGATTTGGAAATGAGAAGTGGCTGTGGAAATAGGGAAGCAGAGGGCCTGTGCCCCTGCCTGGGCTGTGCTCCCCACAACAAGCTGACCTGGCCCTTCCTTCCCCGACGAAGTGTTCTGTGGCTTTGGCACAAGACAGCGACCTGGGAGAGAAAAAGCAGTCTGTGGAGACGGTTGCCTTTGCTGCTGGGAGCCAATGAGCGCCTTGTTTTTCCACAAGCCTGCCACTGTGGGAAAATTGCAAGAGTGTAAAGTTTCCCTCTTTGTCGTCCCCCCCCCCCCCGCACTTCATTTACCAGGGAGCCAAGCCTGGGAACAGAGCCGTCTCTCACCCAGCTCATGAATGGGCCCATTTTCCCCCGGCAGCCTCTGCCTGCCCATTGTCTGACTGTCATGCCCTCTTGTCTAGGTGTTCCTTGGGCCCAGCCTGTTATGTAACTCCTGTGCAGGGAGCTCTGCGTGAGAGCGCCATGGAGGGCTCAGGGAGCTGGAGAGCCTAGAGGGTGCCCAGACCACAGTGCCTTCCTGGAGCCACACAAAGGGGAAGCTAGCCATTTGTCAGCTCTTTCCAGAACCATAAACTGATGGTTGCATATGCCAAGCCCCATGGTTGACCCAACTGACTGCCTCACTGTATGTGTAGCCCTAAGGCAGAACCTGCCCTTACCCCCCAGGCCCACTCCTGCCAGAGATCCTACCCACTCTTTATGACCTGGCTGGAAAGGAGTCCCTCCTCTTTCCATTCTTCCTTCTCCTGCTACATCATTGGCCCAGGGAGCCCCTTCAGTAGGGCCTGGCTAGGAGGCCTCAGTGCTTCATCAGTGTCAAGAAGCAGCAGTAGTCACTTGGTGTCCACAAAGGGTGTCACCTCCCTCTGCAGAGTGACCCATCAGCACTACAAAGGTGTTGACAGAAGGCAGGAGTGGTGGGGGGATGGTGGTGGTGGAAAAGAGCTTGTCACTCTGTCCCTACATGTCTCTGGCAGGTGTTTTCCTGGTGCTATAAGAAGAGACTCTGCGGCAAATAGAATGGGGTTCTGTGGCCAGGTATGCTTCATGCTCTATAACTTGCCCTGCACAGAGAAAAGAGACCCTGCATATGCTACCCTCCTCCTCCACTTAGAAAGCTGTAGTGCAGGAGTTGGGCAGTAGTGCAGCGGGTTAAGTGCACGTGGTGCAAAGCACAAGGACCGGCATAAGGATCCCGGTTCGAGCCCCCGACTCCCTACCTGCAGGGGAGTCGCTTCACAGGTGGTGAAGCAGGTCTGCAGGTGTCTGTCTTTCTCCCCCTCTCTGTCCTCCCCTCCTCTCTCCATTTCTCTCTGTCTTATCCAACAATGAATGACATCAACAACAATAATAATAACTACAACAATAAAACAACAAGGGCAACAAAAGGGAAAAATAAAATATAAAAAAAAGAAAGTTGTAGTGCTTATTAACAAATTAGAACCCTGCAGTATTTCCAGTAAAAACTACATCTCTCTGCCTGCCTGTCTGCCTGTTTGTTTTATCTTTTTCCATCCATCTATCTGTTATCCATACATCCATACGTCTACCTATCTGTGTCACTTTGGTGTAACAGTCCCCACAATTCCCATGAGGACAGTGGCTTTGTTTGTATGGTTCATGACAGAGTTTGCTGCTCACAGCCTTATTGTAGGTGCTCAGTGCATGTTTGAAATGACACCCCCTGAGGTAGATGGCTAGCTTACTCAACTCTGCTGTTCCCCAGACCTCACCTGTCTTTCCACCTACTCTGTCTTGATCACCTTACTTCTTTAACACAGTTATGAAACTTCCTCCCAGCATTTATTTATTGGATAGAGACAGCCAAGAATTTGGAGGGGAGGGGGTGATAGTGAGAGAAACAGAGTCACCAGCAGCACTGCTTCAACACTCACAAAGCTTTCCCCCTGCAGGTGGGGACCAGGGGCTTGAACCCAGGTCCTTGTGCATTGTAACGTGCACTCAACCTGGATCCCCTCCCAGTATATTCTTGACTTCTTTCCTTGTTAAAAAAAAATCCATTAAACTTAAACAAATAATAAGCCCTTATTGCTAGCTTATTGGCTAGAGATTTGAATCTGGAAAACCTAGATTTTGATCCATAGTCTATCATTTACTGGTTGTGAGTACTTTAGAAATCTTAGCTGACTGGTGCTGCCACCCCACATTATGCTGCTATGAAATCGTGCTGTGGACTGTAACCTAAGATACTTGCCTGAGAAGTCAACCTCTTCAAATTTGGTGCTCCATGCTGACACCATTCTCTCAGTCAACATTCTTATCCAACCTCAGGTCATGCCACTTTCCAGATACCAGCTGCAAATGCTACCATGACTCCACCCCAACTGCTCTGAGCAGATGATCTCACCAATGTGTCCTGGAAACCTCACATCTCCAGTGCTCTAGTCCACTAGGGAAAGATAGAAACAGGCTGGGGGTGTGGATCGACCTGTCAATGCCCATGCTCATTGGAGAAGCAGTTCCAGAAGTCAGAACTCCTACCTTCTGCTCCCCATAAACAACCTTGACCCCTACTCCCAGCAGGGGAGAAGTGATAGGATGAAGAAGCTAAGAGGACTCTGCGCTCCAGCTCCATCAGCACCTGGAGAGAGAGAAGGAGGAGAGGGACATGTGGAGGTAGCTACGATGTTATGAGTGGCTTAGAGGGAAAGAGAGGATTGAATCAGGGGTAACTTTGTATAAATGTGGATAGTTGTAGGGAAGATGATCGGCCCATGTCTACAACTTTAGGGGAACTGTGATGGATTGCAGTGGGGAGAGTGAAGATTCAGAACTCTGGTGGTGGGAATGGTGTGGATTCAAACCCCTGTTGACATGTAATTCCGTAATTTAAAAATATTAAAAATAAATTTAAAAAAATTAAAAATAAATTTAAAAAAAGAAAGAAATCTGAACTGTTTCTTGTGCTTGCAAGAGCCTTAGTTTCCTATTTGTGAAGTAGAGAAAAGCACCTGCTTTATAGAGTGTGTTGGAATGAGATGCATTTAGCAGAGCTGGGTACGTGGCTATCTGAGAGCTCTTGGTTCTCAGCCCTGGGTGCTGCCTCATTGAGAAGCATGTGAACATCTGCAGGTAAGCCCATCACCACCACCACTAGGTGAACCCTAAGAAGAACCCTCGCTTCTGGGAACATCTCTCCTCTCTTCCTCCATTGCTCCAGCCTCAGAACTCTGTAAATCCACCCCCTCCTTTAGCATTTCTTATGTTTCCTGCAGGCACCCAGGAGTTGAGTGTTTTGTAACATATGAAAGAAATCCTTTTTAGTACATGGTCTCATTAATTCCTACAACCACACTCTGCAGGCTTTGTCTTTTTACATCTGAAGAAAGGTGAGTCAGTGATTGTTCAGAGACTAGAGATCAGACAAATGCCAGCAGCTGGATTTGAACTCAGGGCTGATGATATAGACCACTACTTTGCCATCTCACCACAACTGCCACCAGAGCAACTGGAGGATGAAGGCAGGTGGAAGCCTCTCTACTTCCATCTCCATCCCAGCACATTCTTCACAGTATCTGGAGAAAGAGGGTGTGGCTAAGAGTGAGGGCAGGGGAAGGTACATCCATTCTGATTCAACTGCCTGCCCTAAGGGCTCCCAGCCTCCATGTCCCAGGACAGTGCTATGCTCACATATAGAATGCTATGCTCACACGCAGTAAGAGTGAGCAAAGATAGTCAGTAAGCATGCCGAAGAAAACTCTAACTGGCAGGGCTGGGTAAATAGCACAGTGGTTTACACAATAGTCTTTTATGCATGAAGCACTAAAAGTTCCAGGTTCAATCTCAAGTACCACCATAACCCAGAGCTATGTAATGCTCTGGCTTTAAAACAAAACAAACAAAAATAAATGTGATTAACAAGCATGATGCTCCAACATATGAATGAATATTCACTGCCAGTGACTAAAACACCTCAGAACCCTGAGAAGGGTTTGTTTAGTTTTCACTCTGTTGAGCAGAATACACACACACACACACACACACACACACACAGTATACACATGCGGTACTAAGCTAAAGACTAAAGACACGAATCAGTGGTGGTCTTCCTTTTCAGATTTTCCTTTGTAGCACAAGGTGCAGCAAATATATAAAGCCTAGTGACAAACCCTGGGGCAGCTACAGACCTAGGATGACTTTATCATTGTACGTCTCAGAGCCTGTTGATGTAGGTTTCTGTGAAGGCAGAAGGCGTGTCCTGGATGCAGTCAGATGTTACCGTCCTAGACCATGGAAGTCACATACCTTCCTCTGTTCATTTCAAAAAGAAGAGAAGCAGCCTTTAAAACCTGCCTACAGTGATACAAGTTGGTTAGAAGGAAGAGAGTAGGAAAGGTAGAGCAGGCAAATAACAGCTAAAAGAAAATCGGTAGTTGTGTCAAGTATATATACATCATAGCGTTCAAGACAAAAGGTACTATTGGATCAAAGGAAATTTACTTCATTAGCACAGGTTGAACGTATCAGGAGGATGCAGTAATTTTGATTTTGGATATACTGCTAAAATAACTCAAAATATACAAAGCAAAACTGAGAGAAAAATCCACTGTGATAACTGGGAGATTAAAAAAAGATTTGTTGGGGACAGTGGTGACTGATTCAACCAAGAGAGTGCACATGCTACTGTGCATAAGGACCCAGGTTCAACCCCCCAGACTCCACCTGTCGGAGGGAAGGAAGCTTCAAGAGCTGTGAAACAGTGCTGCAGGTGTCTTTCCTCTATGTCTCTTCTTCCATTTCTTTCTCTCTCACCCTCTATTAGAAAAAAAAAGCCAGTGGGGCGGGGGGGGGCAAATGGTGGCACACTTGGTTGAATGCACATGTTACAATGCACAAGTACCGGGAGTTGGGCTGTAGCGCAGCGGGTTAAGTGCACGTGGCATGAAGCGCAAGGACCGGCTTAAGGATCCTGGTTCAAGCCCCCGGCTCCCCACCTGCAGGGGGGTCGCTTCACAGGTGGTGAAGCAGGTCTGCAGGTGTCTATCTTTCTCTCCCCCTCTCTGTCTTCCCCTCCTCTCTCCATTTCTCTCTGTCCTATCCAACAATGACGACATCAATAACAACAGCAATAACAACTACAACAACAAAACAATAAGAGCAACAAAAGGGGATAAATAAATAAATAAATAAATATTTTAAAAAAAGAGAAAAAACAATTCACAAGTGCCAGGGTTTGAGCCCCCGGTCCCCACCTGCATGGGGAAAGCTTCACAAGTGGTGAAGAAGTACTGCAGGTATCTCTCTGTTTTTCTCCCTCTCTTTCTCCCCCTTCTTCTCAATTTCTAGCTGTCTCTATCCAATAATAAATAAAAAGATTATTTTTAAAAAGAAAAAAGAAAAAGAAAAAAAACCAGTGGGAAGAGTAGAATAGTGCATGCATGGACCCCAAAAATAACCTTAGTGAAACAAAAAAAAAAAGAAAGAAAAGAAAAATTGACAAGGGTCACAAAGCCACTTTTTAATTCTGGCAATATAAGTTTCTTGGTTTACATAGGTAATTGTTTTGTGGATCATCAAGGGGGCAGACCACCTTTGTTTTGTGCATTGTGTGTTAAGTGAGCTATAGCACAAAATAAAAAAGGTTTTATACACACAGCACCTACCCTCGTGCCTGGTATATAATATATGCTCAAAGAATATGAGACTGTTTTGCTTCCATCATTTTTCCTTTCCAGATGAGAGCAAAGAAAAAGAGGAAAATGAATTTTCACAAACACCTCACTTGCAGGGACCACCATTCTCTCACTTCCTTAACACACTCCATTGCCATGGCAACTGTGATCAAAGGTAGAGCTTGTGAGGAGGAGGATGGGGTGGGCAAAGTAGCCTGGATTTATTAGCCCCCTGCATGAAGACATCCTCACTAATAACACCATTGCTAGAGCCCTGAGCCCCAAGCACCCATCAACAGATAACATGTTTGTTAGATTTTTTCTTTCTGGAAGGGAAAACAAAAACAAAAACAAAAAAACTCCGTTTAATGACCTGCCTTTGCTGCAGGTTGCATCGAAGCTAATCTAATAATCACCAGAGGATGTTTATCCAGCCAGACATTGTTTGTGCGTCAGAGAAGCCAGAGGGGACACCACCAGGGAGGGGCGGGCTGGGTGGGGCCATGAGCTGGGCACAGCGGGCTGCAGGCAGCTGTCACTCCCCTGCTCCTGCTCTAGCAGGCGCGTTTCAGCCTGTCCACCCCCACCCACAGCTCCCCTGCCTCCACGCCGACCCACAGCCACTTGACATGCTCATTAGAACTGGGGAAAGGCAACGCACACTTGGGAAGAACACTTCAACACCACCAGCCGAGAAGGCAAAGATGTCTGAAAATCAAGAAGCTTGCCAAAGATGACTTTTAAATCATCCCCCTTCAGCCTCGTCCCCTTGTCCTCTACCCCCAACAAGCACACCTGAAGAAACCAAGTCTTGAAAAAATTCCTGGACCTGCAAAGGAGCCACAAGTCCAAGGGCCCAAACGTGGGATCACCAAGGACCTTAGAAATTTAGCACCAGCTGATACTGAAGTTCTTTATTCTGACCTATAAGGACATTCTGCTGTTAGCAGAGATTTATTCTGCAAGTAGGGGTTGGGGGATGTCACACTAGAATTCCTTCTGAATTGAGAAGGAGGCTGGGAGGAAGTCAGGAGAAGGCCCTGGGCCTATGGAATTAGGCAAGAAGCCATCTACTGGGTTGGTACAAAGACCAGTCTGCTGATAAATGAACTCAGTAGACACCTTTTGAGTAGCTAAGTTCCCTGTGCAGTGCAGGGTGTAGGAATGAGACTAGCCAACCTCTGACACCCGCCCCCCCCAGAAAGTGAGGATGGGGCTGACAAGGCTCAGAGCAGGTGACCTGGGGGTCAGTGCTACCTCAGGCAGGAGAGAAAAACTTGGCAGGGCACTCACTAGCAGGCCTGAACTACCCCCACTTCCTCCATTCTGGTCTGCAGGAGGGCACATGAGAAAAAGGGGGAAGTTGAGGCTGCATCTACTGGTCTGTGTTCCAGGCAGGCCTGGAGAATTGGGGCCCCACAGCTGCAGTTGGGGAGGTTGGTGGTGGACATAAATACAGAGAATGTGTCCAGAATCCAGGAGGTTAACTAGAGGGCAAGGCAGAGCCATCTTGCAACACAGTAGCAGCAACCAGAACAACACCCCCAATGCTGAGAAAGTAAAGAAAACAAAACACAGGTGACAGATGCAGGCTGGTTACTCAGAGGTCACCAACAAGGGTACACACTGCCAGTCTGCTTGCAGGGGGGCCATCAACTGAACGTGCCTGTCCCTCCCACCCTTGGGTGGTGAGAGTTCGCCCTGGGGATGGGCCGCCTGCCCGTGTGCTCTGGCTCACTGCCTAGTGGGTGTGGAGGCAGGGGAGAGAAGTGAAAGGAAGGTGCTTTCTGTGTGGGTTCTACTGAGACTTCTGCAGGGTCCCTGCTAGCCTCCTTTCCTCAACAATATCTTGCTCTGCAAAGCCTCCAGAGCACTCATCACAGCAATCCCAAAGCCGTGGCCTTCGTCATGCTCACTGCCAGAATGAGTAGCAGGATGACCATGTGCTGTCTGCAATCTGACATCACTTCCAATATTTATTTAGTGTTTTCCAGCAGGACTGAGGCAGGCAGAACTAGACACTAATGCAGAGAGAGAGAGAGAGAGAGAGAGAGAGAGAGATCCACCCCCCCCCCAATGAAGCCATAGGACCTGCTTGTGATAGATGGCCCCAGAGTTTGGTGGTGGGACCCTGAACCCCACAGGACCTCGAGATGCAGCTGTGCTCTCACTATGGACTGTTAGGCCCCTGGGACTACACTCTTCAAACACGTCCTTTCTCCTCCCCATCACTGGACTGAAGGGCAGCTGACACAGGGCTCGGGAATCAGTGCTAAGCTTTCATTGACTTCTTATAGACAGAGAGCAATAGTGACCCCCCGCCCCCACACACACACCTCTGCACTCCATGTCTATTGACCAGATCCCAACTCGGGCTCTGTGCTCCAGCTGCAGATATTGCCTTGCAGGGGCCAGGAATTCTCAGCTAGGTGCTTGCTGTGACATTGTTGTGAACCTCCTTGAAGCAATACTTGGTTTTAGAGTAGCTGCTACCCAGAAGTGACGGGAAGGGGGAGGTGTCCCTGTCCTCAAACTGCTGGCTGCAGCCCCCTTCCCATTAGGGGCAGTCCTTGTCCTGGCCAATCTGGGCCCTGCAGCTGAGCTAGGAGGCAGCTTCTGTCATGATCTTCAGGGGTCAATATCATTCCAACATCCACACAAAAGATGTAGATGGGAACTTAGCATACAACGTTTACTCATCAGTTATGAGCTAGATCATTTTCAGAGGTCCAGGTAATGGGCCTGAGGGGAGATGGTGCTGGAGGTTGGATGGAGTGTTAGGAAAATGGATAGAGAAAGTTGAACCAAAGGAACATCAAAGAAGCACCACACTGTCATCTCTGGGTGGCTGTCAAGGGGAGAGGGGCACTTACAAACTTCATCCCTTTGATAAGATGAGGGGGACAGCTGAGCAGTGCTCTGGTGTTTCTCTCTCTCTCTCTCTCTGCACTTCTCTCAAAAATAAAATAAAATATTTTCTTAAAAGGGTGGGGGAGACAGCATAATGGTTATGCCAACAGACTCTCATGCCTGAGGCTCCTAAATCCCAGGTTCAATCCCCAGCACCACCATAAGCCAGAGCTGAGCAGTGCTCTGGTGTTTCTCTCTCTCTCTCTCTCTCTCTTTCTCTCTCTCTCTCTTTCTGTACTTCTCTCAAAAATAAAATAAATAAAATATTTTAAAAAATACATGAGGGGGACAGAAAACTCGAGAGCTGCTATCTTATTGCATCTGTTTTCAGGAACCAGACCTAAAATACTTCTGATGTCACCTCCCTGCTGCCCCCCACCGCCCCTCTCAGAGGCCACATCTGAGCAGATTCCATGCAGACAGATTCACCGTCTGCACAGGATTCCAGGATGAGGCCTAGTGGTTTCTGAACCTTTATTGGTGTCCCAAACACTGAACCTCAGCATTTTTCCTAGAAAGCTGCTCAGCCTTCAGAATGAGGTTCTGTGACCATCACCCCTTGGGCTGTCACCACCTACCTCCTCCATTTGTAGCCCTCACAGCTCTCTAACCAAATGGCAACTCCTGCTCGGTGAGAACTCAGATATTCCCTGAACTAGAATTCACCGTGGCATCAGGGCTCCGCTGAATATCTGGGCCCCCAAAACAAAGGAAAACCTCCCCAAATCAGACTGACTTTGGAGAGAGCCATGAGCCAAGGGGATAGAGTGTGAAACTAGAGCTCTCCTCCCCCCAAACTCTGAATGTCTGGGGTCAGAAAAGCTTTCCAGCCCCAAGGAATAGGGGGAGGTCAGAACCTATTCCTCTTGTCTGCAGACTCAAAGGGAATCATTCATTCTCACCCACACCCAGCCCTTCCCCAGGGGGCTAGCAAAACTATGGAACAGGTAACACAGCAGATCCCTTCATCCCCCTCAGTTGAGAGCCACAAAACCTGAATGGGAAGAAACAATGATGACCAACTGTCCTAAACCCACATAATAATGATCCCTCTGCAGACATGAGGCCCTCAGGCCAGCCATTTATTCTTTTCCTGCTAAAAGAATCAGGTTTTCATTTTCTCTGAATTCCACATTACTAGCTGCCTTAGTCTTTCCTAACCCTAACCCTTAACCCTTAAACCGAACCCGAACCCGAACCCGAACCCTAGCCTTAGTCTTTCCTTGGAAAATATGATGGCAGTGGGCTGGGCAGTGGCACATCTGGCTATGCACACATATTGCCATGTGCAGAGACCCAGGTTCAAGACCCCGCTCCCCACCTGCAAGGAGGAGGCTTCATGAGGAGTGAAGCAGGTCTACTAGTATCTTTCTCTCTTCCTCTCTATCTCCTCCACCCTTCTCAATTTCTCTCTGTCCTATCACATAAAATACAAAGCTAGGGAGTTGGGGAAAAAATGGTAGTCGGGAGAAGTGGACTCATAGTGCTGGTACCAGAGCCCCAGCAATAACCCAATGAAAGAAGGAAAGAAAGAAAATCTGGTGTCAGACCAGGTGTGCCTCCAGCCACTGTCCAGGTAGATGGAGCTGAATGAGGCAGATGAGCTTGGTGCTGCAGGAAGTCCAGGCTCCCAGAACACCTGGTGCCTGAGCTGGGTGGACACTCTGACGGTGACTGGCTTTACCAGGAGAACAAATGGGAAGGATGGACTTTGTAGACCCAGGCACTAGCACTCATTCATTGTTCCTCCCTCCATCTCGTGCACTTTCTCAGCCATTTTTTTCGGAACACCTGCTTTGTGGCCAGCTCTGCTCTAAGAAGATGAGTGACAGAGGGAATATTTTCTGTATGCTCAGTCAGGTGTGTGGTCTCATCTGGGCTTTCAGTAAGGAAAAGGACACAGTGTACTTTGAGGGCCCACCACAGGGCTCTAAATCCGCCAGATCTCTGAGTAGGACACTATGCTCAGAAACACGATGGCTAGAGCATGGAACCCACAGGATAGTGGAGGGCAGTACTCAGTCTGTTGTGGGGGGGGGGTTCTTGGGCTTCATCCTGGGGTGGAGTGAGGGAGAATCTTTTTTCTGTCATTTGGATATATTGATCATTTGTGGGTAATACAAAAGCATCACCTCAAAAATGAGCACTGATTATCGCTTTGGAAATAGCTCCTGGATTTATTAGGCTTGAAGTCCCACGTGTGGTCACCTCAGCAGGGCCAGACCAGATGATTTCATGGCTCCCAGCCCTGCCTGGGGGATGGGAGGAAGAGCTGGGGAGACTTTAAAGATTCATTTTTATTTTGAAATGAAAAAATCTATAGACTCGCGGGCTCTGATAGTAGCCAACCTGCTCCCACCTTTTTTGTCAGCACCTTGATGGACATTGTTTCTAAGCAATCAGCTTGTGCCATGCCCAACTGGTAACTGACAAAAGCTGTGTGCTGTGGGACAAGTGTGTGCAGGTCTGGTGGGAATCAGCTTGTATGTAACCCGTTTACGTAAAATAAACCCAACTCCCTGCCCTCCCATGTGGCCTCAGGTCTCATTCTTTGGTTACGTTTAAGCTATATTACAGACCTTTTTTTTCTTCACAATTTCACAACACACACACATACACACACACACACACACACACACACACACAGTGTCACTCTGACATGTAATGCTGGGGATACAACTTGGGAATCTCATGTTTGGAAGTGCAGAACTCTACCACTATACCACCTCCCAGGCTGGTTTTTATTTTATTTTAAAAAAAAATTTTATTTGTGGTTAATAGTGGGTTACAATATTTTTTTAATATTTATTTATTTACTTTCCCTTTTGTTGCCCTTGTTTTATTATAGTTATTATTGTTGTTGTTGTTGATGTCATTGTTGTTGGATAGGACAGAGAGAAATGGAGAGAGGAAGAGAAAACAGAGGGGGAGAGAAAGACAGACACCTGCAGACCTACTTCACCACTTGTGAAGTGACTCCCCTGCAGGTGGGGAGCTGGGGACTTGAACCAGGATCCTTACTCCAGTCCTTGTGCTTTGCACCACGTGCTCTTAACCCGCTGTGCTACCACCCGATTCCCAGGTTACAATATTTTAAGAAGATACATAGTTCCACACAACACCCACCATCAAAGTTCTGTTTCCCCACCCTCCCACTTCCCAAAGATAACCACCAGAGTTCTCACAAGTCTTAGAAACAGTTTACTTTCTTCTGTTTTATTGTTGGTTGTTTGTTTGCAAGATCATGTGTATCCGATCTCTAGTTTCCACATGAGTGAAACTATCTGGTGGTTGTCTTTCATCTCTGCTTATTTCACTAAGCACAAGCACCTCCAGTTCTATCCATTTTGTCCCAAAGGACACAATGTCATCGTTTTTGATTGCAGAGTAGTAGTCCATAGAGCAAGCTGATTTTTAAACATTTTCTCTTTGTTAGCAGGGTTACTATTGGGTCTCTCTTGGTGCTTGTATGGCTCCCAGCAGTCTTTTATTTTTTATTTTTTTATAGTGAAAGACAGAGATAGGGAGAGAACAAATGTGAGGAGAAACATTACACACTGATCCTGTAGTCCCCCGCCTCCCCCCCCCCCCCACTCCTATGGCTATCGAGGCTTGAACCCAGGTCATCTTGTGTGAGCCACCTCCCAGCCCTGTTTAAAACATTTTTTTTAATATTTATTTTTGAGCTTGGGAGACTTTCAGTAAGTGGGTGATGGGCTCTAAGACAAGCCCGCTGGGCCTGTAGAGAGCTGGCAGGGGAACCATTTGCTGTATTTCTGTGGGTCCTGCTTTCCTCTTGCCTGTGCTGCCTCCTCCGTCAGTTTCCCTCTCCAGCACAACAGCAGGTGGAGCACAACATGGTAGGACTGACCTGGGCTGCCAAGAGAAAACTAATTCTTGGAGTCACCTTTGTATTACTGCTACCTCAGGACTATGGCTTTGGTGACAACCCCACCCCCACCCATAGGCTGCCCATGGAGCTTGTTACCCACACAAACCAGGGCAGTCTCACTCATTGTGACCAGATCCTGTCCTGGTGCTTATATATTCGGTTCTTCCTACCAAAGTGCAGACTTTCCATTCATATTCTCTTCTCTCTCCCTCTCCCTCTCCCTCTCCCTCTCCTCTCTCCCTCTCCCTCTCCCTCACTCTCTCCCTCTCCCTCTCCCTCTCCCTCTCCCTCTCCCTCTCCCTCTCCCTCTCCCTCTCCCTCTCCCTCTCCCTCTCCCTCTCCCTCTCCCTCTCCCTCTCCCTCTCCTTCTCCCTCTGCCTGGCTATGTGTATGTGTGTATATGTGTATGTTTGTACACTTTTTCATTCACTCAGAGAAACAGAGGGATGGAGAGTGGGAGAGACCCCACAGTACCAGAGCTTGCCAGTGTCCATCCTGCTAATGAAGGCCCCCCACCCCCAATTCAAACATCACCCTGTGGATTCTGCCCTTTCAGTCCTGCAGGTCGTGGTGTGCCGTGTCCACACATTTCCATCTTGCCCAGCTCTACCACATCTGTACTTTATATTCCAGACCCTGATGAAGGTTTTGAGCAAGCCAAAGGGAGAGAAGGTAGAGCATGTCCTTTGCAAATTCAAGCAATAAAACTGCTTCACATGCCAGGTGCTACCATCATGATGAAAAATACCAAAAGGATCATTTGAAGTTTTTGTTTTAGTATCAGTTCAAACTTGCAGAAGAAGTGTAAGAAAACTCAAGTATGATGGTGTCCATATTTCCCATTTTCTATCCATCAATTGATTTATATAATCAGAAGACTCTTTTTCCCAGACACTATGCTGAAAGCCAGGGAGGCTATGACTTTGCCCAGGTACACTTTCTACATTGAAAAGGACATGCCTCAGGGAAAGAGAGGTATCCTGCTGGCAAGGCGTGCGTATGAGGTCTATGGATGAGCCCCAGCACCACATGGTAGGTGCTAGACCACTAGGGGAGCTCTCAACTATCTGAATGAAAATATCTGGAATGGTGAGATTTTGCATGTGCAAGGCCCCAACTCCAGAAGAATAGAAAGAAAGGAAGGAAGGAAGGAAGGAAGGAAGGAAGGAAGGAAGGAAGGAAGGAAGAAAGAAAGAAAGGAAGGAAGAAAGGGAAAGAAAGAAAGAAAGGGGAGTCAGGCAGTAGTGCAGCGGGTTAAGCACACGTGGCATAAAGTGCAAGGACCAGCATAAGGATCCCGGTTCGAGCCCCTGGCTCCCCACCTGCAGGGGAGTCGCTTCACAGGTGGTGAAGCAGGTCTGCATGTGTCTATTTTTCTCTCCTTCTCTCTGTCTTCCCTTCCTCTCTCCATTTCTCTCTGTCCTATCCAACAATGACATCAACAACAATAATAACTACAACAACAAAACAAGGGTGAAAGAAAGAAAGAAAGGAAGGAAGAAAGAAAGAAAGAAAGAAAGAAAGAAAGAAAGAAAGAAAGAAAGAAAGAAAAAGCTGCTCCATCTGCCCAACCTGTTTTTGGCTTCCAGGACTGTTCTGGTCACTGGGGTACATTTACACATTTCCCCTGTTTGGGGGGGGGGTGAGGTGGAGTGTCGGTGTCTTGCCCCCAAGTAACCCCAACTGAAGCTGGCACTTCAGTGTGACTAGTTCTGTTGCAAGCAGTAGGCTTGAGCCATCTTATCACTCGTCCAGTGTGCACAAGTGTCAGGGTCCCCAGCCTCTGGAGAGGACTCAGCTCAGAGGATACACTTCCTCAACAGACCATTCGTCATGCATTTGCACTGCCAAGCACTCAGGCTGAGGCGAGGGTTCTGAGAGCATGTGCTGGACATGTGACACCCCGTCCTGTCAGCCGCACATACTGGAGGAAAGCCCAGGACTCAAGGAGCAGAAGTCCTCAGATCTGCTTTGGGTGTGTGGGAAATGGCATCTTCCTTCACATGAGTCTGTCCCAAGTTCTCTGAGCCCATCTGTGCCCCCACGTTGGCCACCCATCCATATTTCCATACCTGGATGACTCTGAACGCCTGCACTCATACCCTCTTGGATTTTACATTTATGAGGGACTTTGGAGATTGGCTCAGTGGGGACAATCAAGGCTTCACCCTAGGGAGAGTCCATGGCCCCTGCAGACACCCAGGAGCACTGTGGTTGGGCTAAAGCTCAGTCAGCTATGAGGGTGCTCGGCTTTGGGGCTCAGCCCCTGACAAGGCTGCTTTGGGAACAAGGAGAGGAGGTGAGGCTGTGAGCTGCTCTGAGAAACTCATCAACTTCTGTGGATCTGATAGAACCTCCTGAGAGTACAGGTGCCTCAAAAGAGGTCACTCATTGCTTTCAGGTAAGAATTAACTTGTCTTTTTTTTTTTTTTTTTGGTCCTTACACTTTTTTTTTCTTAAAGCAGCAGCCCAAATCCTCAGAAGAGGATTGAAGACTGGAGAGAATGCCGACATGGTTACAAATCCCCACTGTGTGCAGGACAGCAGCCTCTTTCCTTGGCTTCTGGCCACTCTGAGATGGTCCAGAGAAAGCCTCCTGCCCCAGTGGGGAAGTGTGCTGCAGCACCTCATCCAAAGGGCAATGCTACCCCCTGCTGGTCATCTTCCAGAAATGCCTTGCGGGCTCTGGAGGCCTGTTGAACAGAGGCAGGAGGCCAGGTGGCTTGGTCCTACCTCCCCTCTCTCCAGCTTTGTGTCTCTGGGGACTAGCCTGCCCTCCACCCCCACCCCCCCCACACACACACCATGCTGTTCCCATTCTGTGTCTTTGCTTTCAGCCTTTCTTCTTGTGTATAGCCAGATCCTACATTCCCCCACTTGGTCTGAGTTGATTGAGGCAGGCATGGAATTGAGGGAGGTGCCTGCTTCTGCTGTGACTCTGGATAAAAATATATTTATTAATTGTTGGGCATTATGCCCTGCTCCATCTTTGATACTATGGTCTATTTACATAATCATTGTTTTGCCTGAGACCCGCCCTGCCTGTAGGGTATTGATTTATCCCACTGGTTAGAACCTTCACAACAACTGCTATGGAAGCTTTCTACCTTCTCCCTCTTTTCTTTTCTCCACCCCCTCTCCTAGCCATTTCCTTTTCCCACTTGCCACTTCCAGTTAAAGAGATATAGAAAAAGCTTTGTCTCTGATCAATAAAGGCATTGCATTGCGTTCCCGCTCAGCCCCGAGTTCCTGGTCTCTTCTCTCTCCCGCGACACTAGCCCGGTAATTAATGAGATAGAGGACAGAACATCACTCTAGCCCATGTGACCAGAGACCAAACTTGGGGACTTCATGCCAGAGTGTCCAATGCCTTATGTGTCACATCCAGGGCCACAGAAGCTGGAGGATTTCCATCTCAGTTGACAGCTAAGTTGAAGTCCTCAAGTACAAGCTGAACCCTACTGTGGAAAATGAAAGAGCATCCCAGCAGGATTAGACAAGCATGTGCATTCTGGCTGATCGGATATAGAAACTTAACTATACTATTTTATCTATTTTTTTCCACCACCACCACCCCCCCCCATTGCTGGAAGAATTTACATAGAAGAGAAAGACACCCAAGGCTTTCAGTTGCTAAGACTGGGCTCGGGTCTCAGGAGTCCCCAGTCTGCTGTGAACAAGATGTCTGGGTTGAGGGAAGAAGCCTCAGAGCAGAGAGGTAGAGGCAGAGGTGACTTCTCCCCACCTGACAGTTCTCCTGTTGGCCCAGGGGAGGTGCCCCACCACTCAGGGCCCCTGGAACCAGGCCTGAGGGAGGGGCTGCCTAACACTGATGCACTTGCTCAGCCAGGGAGAGTCCCTGAGCCTGCAGAACTCTGAGCCTCAGAGTTAAGCTGGATTCCTCTCTTCCTCTTTGCCAGAGTCTATAGAAGGTTTCTCAGGGGCTAGGTGGTAGTGTAGTGGGTTAAGCACACATGACACGAAGCACAAAGACAGACTTAAGGATCCCAGTTTGAGCCCCTGGCTCCCCACCTGTGGGGGGGGGGTCGCTTCACAAGCAGTGAAGCAGGTCTGCAGGTGTCTTTCTCTACCCCTATCTTCCCCATCTCTCTTGATTTCTCTCTGTCCTATCCAACAACAACAGCTATAACAATAATAACAACAAGGGCAACAAGATGGGAAAAGTGGCCTCAAAGAGCAGTGGATTGGTGGTGCAGGCACCACCCAGCAGTAACCTTGGAGATAAAAAAAAAAAGGCTTTTCTGCAGAGCCTGAGCCCCAATTCTATCATATTATGCCTGCTGCTTCAAGCCATCACACTCTAGTTGTCACAGCAACCTTTCCTAGGCCTTCATGATTCCATGATGGCCTTCTAAAGGAACTTTCAGCATGGTAAATCAGAGCACTCCTCTGGCTGGTAGCTACCCTCTCTCCCCAGGAATATTCCTGGCTCTACCAAGGGCCTATTCAGTGTGACCACTGTTACCTCTGATGCCATCCTCTCCATTCTCTCCCTTACCCCCTCACTGCAGCTACCAGGCTTCCTTGCTGTGTGGGTCACACAGTGGTCATCCGGCAGGCCTGCGGAGGCTCATCAACCCCTGAGGATCTGATAGAACGTCCTGAGAGTACAGGTGCCCCAGGAGGGGCCACTCAGTGCTTTCAGGTGAGTATTAGCTGCCTGTCCTTTTTTCTTTTCTTTCTTTCTTTTTTTTTTTTTTTGTTGTTGTTCTTACACTTTTTTTTCTTAAAGAAGCAGCCCAAATCCTCAGAAGAGGATTGAAGATTGGAGAGAATTAGATGCACAGGTGGTTAGAAATCCCCACTCTGTGCATGACAGCAGCCTCTTTCCTTGCCCCGGCCTCTGGACACTCTGAGATGGGCCAGAGAAGGCCTCCTGTCCCTGTGGGAATTGGCGGAGCCTGCTGCAGCACCTCATCCAAAGGGCAATGCTTCCCCCTGCTGGTCATCTTCCAGAAATGCCTTTTCGGGCTCCAGAGGCCTGTTGAAAGGGCAGGAGGCCAGGTGGCTTGGTTCTACCTCTCTCTCCAGCTCTGTGTCTCTGGCGACTAACTTATCCTCCCCTACCCCACCCCCACTGTTTTCTTTTGTTGTTTTTTTTTTAATTTTTTATTTAAGAAAGGATTAGTGAACAAAAACATAAGGTAGGAAGGGTACAACTCCACACAATTCCCACCACCCAATCCCCATAACCCACCCCCTCCCCCGATAGCTTTCCCATTCTCTAGCCCTCTGGGAGCATGGACCCAGGGTCATTGAGGGTTGCAGAAGGTAGAAGGTCTGGCTTCTGTAATTGCTTCCCCGCTGAACATGGGCGTTGACTGGTCGGTCCATACTCCCAGTCTGCCTCTCTCTTTCCCTAGTAAGGTGTGTCTCTGGGGAAGCTGAGCTCCAGGACACATTGGTGGGGTCTTCAATCCAGGGAAGCCTAGCCAGCATCCTGGTGGCATCTGGAACCTGGTGATTGAAAAGAGAGTTAACATATGAAGCCAAACAATTTGTTGAGCAATCATGGATCCCAAGCTTGGAATAGTGGAGAGGAAGTGTTAGGGGGGTACTCACTGCAAACTCTAGTGTACTTCTGCTTTCAGATATATATTTTGCAGTAGTTTATGGATACGTGTGCACATAAGCTCTCTCTCACAGAAACTGGTGTATATCTAGATTATGGGACTTTGTTAGAAAGTGAACTACCTGAGATGAAATTAGAGTGTACTATAAAAGGAAAGGTCTCACCCGAGTAATGAAGTTGAAGGGTTGTCATTCCACACGTGAAGTCTCTGGCTACAGTCTGAGGTGAAGCATGTTGAGGTGGCAATCATTGCTTTGGTTAGGTTGTGATCGGCGGATGCAATATTATTTGGTTTGGATTGGGAGATGCATACGGGAAAGTGGGCCCTATCCAAGGGTTCCAGGACTGTGGGAAGTAGGGGCTCTATAGTGAAGATGTGAGGTTCCTGCTGTCTTAGGGTTCAAAAAGACAGTCAATAGTTAATATTATCATCACATTATTTGTTAATTGGGTTAACTTTGAAAAGTCCCTTTGTTATGGTTTGCTGTACAGTACCCAGTATCTTGTATATAGCTGTGCTATTGGATGCTTCTAATCTACTTGGTCTAGGCTTTTGAGAGAGTCCGCATATCAAACACATAGCCTATATATTAAAAAGATTCAGTTTGTCTTTTGAGAAACTTTGAGACATACAATTGATTTCCCCCTCTCATATTAATTAACTACTGATTTATATGTCTACATTTTGCTAGGAGTGTACATAAACACCATTCCCACCACCAAAGGACTGTGACCCATCCCTCCTGCCCACTCCCACCCCCCACTGGCCCAGGAAGCTGCATGTCTACCCCTCACCACTGGGTTTTTACTTTGGTGCCCTACTTACAATTTGATCAGGTCCTGCTTTTAGTTTCCCTTTCAGATCTTCTTAGTCAGCTTCTGTTGATGAGTGGGATCATCCCATACTCATCTTTATCTTTCTGACTTAGTTCACTTAACATAATTCCTTCTAGCTCTGTCCAAGATGGGTCAGAGAAGGTGGGTTCATTGTTCTTGATAGCTGCATAGACCCCCACTGTTTTCATCCTATGTCTCTGCTTTCAGCCTGTCTCTGTCTGCTTGTGCACAGGCAGGTGCTGCAGTGTCCCCAACCACCTCCCACCACTACAACCCAGTTTAAGTTGGGCTTGGTTTGAGCCTTCTTGATGCGTGGGCCCTGCTTCTGCACAGGGAGGCAAGTGTTCGGTTTTTGTGAATCTGGAAGATTTGTATACTTTCTTTCTCCCTTTTTTTTTCTATTCAGATTCATTTATAAAAAATTTTATTCGTTAATGAGATAGAGGGCCAGAATATCACGCCGGCACATGCAATTCCTGGGACAATCTGGAGTGTCCAACACTTTATCCACTGTGCCATTTCCTGGCCACAGAACCTGAAGGATTTCCACCCCAGGGGACAGTTAAGCCAAACCTCTCAAGTAGGAGCAGAGTCACCACTTTGAACATAAGGGAAATGTGGGGAGAGTCTAGTAGAACTACTCAGACACCTCCATTCTGTCTGTTTGAGTACAGAAACTTCAATATCTTAGAAAATTAAAGACTATTGCAGCCTTAGGACTAGTGAGAAACTAAATTTCTAGATTTCCATTCTAGCTGTTTGAATACAGAAACTTCACTATATTGTGTTAAATTCATTTATTTGCTACTTATGCCCCCCACCCCCCACCCCAGCATGGAATGCAAAAATTTACTCAGGCAGATTTAAAATGAGGAGAAGGGGGGTTGGGCTGGGCATGACAAACTTGGTAGAATGCACATGTTGCAGTGTATACAAACTCGAATTCAAGCCCCCAGATCCTAGCTGCACGAAGGAAGCTTCAACCACAGTGAAGCTGTGAGTATTGCAGTTGTTTCTCTTTCCCTCTCTATCTCCCTCTTCCCTATCCACTTCTCTCTATCTGTCTCTATCCAATAAATAAATAAACAAACAAACAAACAAAATGTTAGAATATATAATAAAATGAAAAGAAAGGCACCCAAGGCTTTCAGTTGCTAAGACTAGGTTCTAGTCTCAGGGGTCCCCAGTCTGCTGTGAACAGCCTGGGAGGCTGGGTTGAGGGAAGAGGAGGAGCAGGGAGGCAGAGGCTTCTCCCCACTGGGCAGTTCTCCTGCTGACCTGGGGGAGGAGCCTCACCACTCAGGTTCCCTAGAACCAGGCTGGAGGGAGGGGCTGCCTAGCACTGATGCATTCACTCAGCCTGCAGAGTCCCAGAGTGACAGGGAGAGTCCCTCTGTAGACCTTTGAGTGCAACTAAAAGTGCCTTTGGTGTCTCCAGTCACCCAA